>NC_132843.1:21059395-21334395 GCF_048164855.1 Canis lupus baileyi | reverse complement strand
TCATTATGTGCATATGGGATGGAAGTGAAGGATATGGAGCTTGTACACCTTGCACATGTGTCCCAGAGGATTCTGATGCCTTTGATCTGCGGATCACACTTTGAGAAACACCATGCTAGGGAAAGTAATAAATGGTGATACTTGGTTTTGTTTTTACTTAGGCACAATAATCCATCATAAATATCCTCAGGGATAATATATGGCCCCATTTAGCTCACGAGTGTGACGCACCACATCAGAATTGGAACCCAAATATTTAGCCAAAATAAAGCATGTACTTGTCTGGAAAGTCAACTTTAGTCTTTTGGGAGTAGATGATCCCCAAGAGTTCCCATTTCCCCTTTTCTCACTGACTGTAGGGTGCTAAGAATTAATCGGTCAAAAGCAGAGTGTAGGATTTGGGAAGAATGAAAGAGACACGACTCTGTGTAGGAAGGAGGCAATGCCAAACCCTGAGATAATTTTAAGCAATTGACACTCTCCTGGATCATCCCTTGTGTCTTTAGTTTGACGTTGTTGTTCTTGTTGTTTTTAATTAGCCTTTAGTTATAATAACAAGAATGAACAAGTGTGTTTAAAACTAGAGGATCTGGTTGCTCCTTGCTCGTTAAGTTTGCTATTTTTATATTTCCATCCTGTTTTTCAAACCTAATCACTCCAATCGCAAGTATATTGAGTTTCAAAAACCAGTGTGAGAGAGACGAGGGAGGGAAATCCAAGTCCTTATTTAGAGAAAACTGTATAAGAAAGACTACCTTTTAACTTTTTCCTCTCCTGTTTTATGCATATGACTTTCCCCAATTTTATGATAACATGTAAATTTCTACAAAAGAAGACTATTTAAATATGTAGTCAAAGTGATCAGCTTGTACCCACCATGCTTCCTGCTCAAGTTTCTGATTTCATCCCTTCATATTTTTCCTATCTGAAAGTTTCTTAGCCAAGAGTTTAATGTGTTCACTTAGAGTTTCTGAAAATGTACAAGTTTTATATATCCTCTTTTAGAAACACTGAAGAATACAAAACTCTCAGAATATTAGATGCATGATTCTTTATTCTCTAAAACACTTCCCCCCCTTCTATTTGCCGGTCTCCTCTTCGTCACATTTGACTCTCAATTTAGATGCTTAGCTTAACTTTCCTGAGGTCCTGTTCCCAGTGTTAATAAAGATATCTTACAGAATGTCTGGTTTTTCGGACTTTTCTTCCCATAAAAAAATATCACCTGACATCGGATTGGGTATTTAGATGTTCAAATATTGAACAGATTCAGACTGAATTGGTATAATTTGAAAGAGCCTAAAGAGTCTTATCCTTCATTCTATATAAACTGCTCAAAAATCTTTAAAACTCTTATGTTTTAAAAGTGAGTCACAGTACTTCTGATTTTCAACATTTGGAAGAAACATCAAAACTCACTACGTTTTAGTGGCTCAAAAAATGTGCTTATGGTGTCTGCACATTTTATCTTTTAATCTGTTTTTAGGAATCTCATTAATCGGTATGCAAGTATACAAAAATTAGCATAGTTACCAATCACAAAGATGTCATGGATTCTAATTCATGTTATATAACCAATACTTTCATTTAAGGATTTTGAACACCTTGGGAAACATAGAAAACATATTCTTAGAATTAGTAATCCACGAATCAATTGTTACTGTTTTCAAGATCTTTTAAGTACTTATTTCTAATATCAATAAACTGACACTAGAGTTGTCAAAAAATTCCTGCTGGGAAGACTCATACTTCGAATATGAAGTACAATATGAATTATCTTATTGGTAATATGTCTGACCTAGAGAAGATTTTCACTTGAAGACAATGTATTTGAGTTGAGGATGTGAACTTGAGGTGGAGTTTCCTACCAAGATCCTAAACTTATTTTTGCAATAATTTAAAAAAATGTTTATTTGTAACAGGCAGGATTAACATTGAATGTAAACCTGCCTACTCTGGAATCATCAGTTTAAGACACTTTTGAGTAAGTGAAGTGTTTTCAAGCCTACAGGAATATTTTAGATTCTAAAAATAATTCAGATATCACAATCTCTTTTTAACCTTTTTTTAAAACAGATATTACTAAGTAAACTCTGAAGAGAGGCACACATACTATCAGCAGCACACACAGTCTGGGTTCTTCCAAATATAACTATTACAGCTGCATACAATTTCTGGTTCATAAGTCAAAATTCAAGGAGTCTCATTAGATCTGTGAAGCCAAGTATTGTCAACGAGATAGGACTAGACTGAGTCTACTTGCTTCGATTCCCTGATTAAACCATCTGTTCATAACACTCTAAATAACTGACTCACAAAAATGATATTATTAAAAACTAAACATGTCCATTTATCCCCAAGGACATTATTTCACTCAGAAATCTGGTGGTAAGGATAAAAGGATCTCAAATGAGATCTCAACAAAGGAAAGTGTAGTAGGAATTTGGCTTGGGTTTCCATTAATGGTTAGGCTATTCTAATATTATTCTTGAAATAAAATAAAATTATGCTCTTTGATAAATAGCCAGTGCCTCAAATAATCCTTCAATATTGCCATATGCAACTTATTCCAGGTATAATATTGCTAAGGAAATAAATAACACTCTGATTTCTGCATCCAAAACTAGTTTCTCTTAAGAGGTGACTGAGTTTCTTAAAGCTGATCTAAGTAGTTGAGGCTATCTATATTGAAGATTTGTTTAAATAGGTTCCAAAATCACTTTTTTTTCATCAGGGTGTGCTAAGAGTTTAACAGTCTGTAAGGTAATAAGTGGAAAAGTGCTGTAAATCATTAAAATTTTAGTTCCTACATAACTAATAAGTTAAATTGATATTCAGTTCACTGCTCACAATTTAATTCAAAATGTTATTCATTTTATGAGACACTGTGAACAGTTTCATTTGACTTCCTCCTTCACCCCTTTGATAACCATAAAATTTAGTTATGTTGTTTTCTGTTTTCCTAAGGTCAAACCTGCAATGTCCTTCTAAGTGAAGCTTATTAGAATCAATAGCCTCTTTTATGCTCCCAAATGTTTTAGAAAAAAAAATTTGTTTTACAAACAGCAAATTATAATAAAATTTGACCTATAAATTTAGAGTTTAATAAAGGGGATTTATTTTATTGAGTATGAATTGGACTTCTAGGAAGCTAATTTCCTACTGTATATTTTTGTGGTTTCTTACAATTGATTTATAAATATATTTGTTTTTTTTTTAAATCAAGTACCAGATCTAAGTTGATGTCCTTACTCCTTTGGTACAGCTCAGAGACATCTTACCACTAGTGACCAACAGTGACGGACAACTACCAGTGCTATTGTGCCATGATTAAGTTGTCCATGCCTTAACTTTTGGTGATGGAAAACCATCATTGAATGTATTAAAGTGTTTTGTTTCTAATAGAACACTTTCAGGCCAGGCAATGCTATATATGAAGCAGTTCCCTTCATCTAGCTCTCTGTTTAGTTGTCGACTTATCAGGAAGCCCTTCCTTAAGGTCTAAAATAGCACCAATTCACTCCCATCTCCACAGTATCCATCCCTTTACCTAGTTTATTTTTCCCTGTAGCACTTATTACCACTATAAGTATTATATTTTTAAATTTTTATTTTTTTAATTTTTTATTTGAATATAGTTGATAAACAATGTTATAATAGTTTCAGTGTAAAACATAGTGTTTCAACTTCTCTATTATGGTATGCTCATTACAAGTGTAGCCACCATCTGTCACCATGCAAGACTATTACAATGTCATTAACTATATTCCCCATGCTGTGCCTTTTATTCCTATGATTTATTCATTCCATAACTAAAAGCCCTGTATCTCGAAGTCCTCTTCACCTGTTTTGACCATCCCTCCACACCAGGCCCTTCTGACAACCAATAGTTTTTTCTCTGTATTTATAGGTCTGATTATGTTTTTTGTTTGTTTGCTCTTTCATTTGTTTTTTTAGGTTCTACACGTGACTAGAATCATATGGTATTTGTCTTTCTCGGTATGATTTATTTCACTTAATGCCCTGTAGGTACATCCATATTACCACAAATGGCATGATCTCCATTTTTATGACTAACATTCCACACCACATCTTCCTTTTCCATTGGTCTATTGATGGATATTTATATTGTTTTTAAATCTTGGCTTTTGTAAATAATGCTTCAGCAAACCAGGGGTGCATATATTTTTTGAATTAATGTTTTCATTTCTTTGGGTAAATAGATTTCTGATTTCTTTGAGCAAATAGATTTCTGATTTGTTTATTTCCTTTCTCTCTTAACTATAATGAGAGCTCCACAAGAACTGTCTCCAGAAATTATTTATTTTCCATACTTATATATCCCTAGATTATATAACAATGTAAAGTATATATGGGATATTCAGTACATATTTGCTGAATAAATGAATGCATAAGCTCTATGAAATATTTATTTTTGGGTTTTTGTTTCTCAGTAAAAAAAAAAAAAAAAGAGTTAGCCAGATGAAATTTACCTTTTATTTTGGAAATAGGAGATCTCATTTTAGTGAACTGATTACCACCAGCATTCACTGGCTATATGTAAAAAACAAAAAACAAAAAACAAACAAACAAAAAAAACCTCCCTGAAAATGACAGAGAAGCTTTGATTATAAATAGCTAAAATGATGAAAAATTCAGATAATATAATGTTATATTGCCAGTTCATTCCCTGATTCAATTATGTTTAAAATAGGATACTGCATCTGAAAACATCAAAAGAAATAATTATGGTGCACATGCCAATGAACACTGTTGGTAGTCCGCCCAGATCCCCCTCACCAGTGGGTGCACTGGTCCCCTAGCTACTGTGCTTGTGGCTGACAGCAGATGAGATGCCTCTCTAGAGAATTGCACTAAGCCAGACAGAATCTCAGGAGACTTTTTGTTCCCTCACAAATGAGCCATTGATTGACAGGAAAGGAGTCTAAACTTGGTCCCCTCCCTTGCCTCCAGGTGGGACTTAATCTGCCCTGTAATTTGGTCTCCAGAGTGTCCCTTCTAAGGATAAGACTAAAGCTAGTCTCCACCTGAGACCACATTGTGGCTTGTTTTCTCTTTTCTCTGCAATGCCTTGCTTTCCGTGCTCCTTGTCTTCTGAGAGTAACCCCTAAAAGATCAGTGGAAAAGAATCATGTGGAAAACTACTTCTGAGGACCCTGACCCAGAACATCCAGTCACAACATTTTTGACTAATTTTAAGTCCTTTGCATATTGGTCTAAAGTTTATATGTTCTCTTGATTAAGTCTTCATTATCAGAATTGATTCAAAACATATGGTGATCCTAGATCTACAGGCTAAATACAGATGAACAATGAATCAGGCCTGCTGTTAAATCCATGTCAGTTAGTGGAGCACTGTATGACAACAGAAGTGAAACCTGCCCAAGGATATTTTGTATGATGCTAAAAGTGTAAGGTCTAGTTTTCCAGTAAACTGGTGCAATGCCTGGACCCATATAAAATTATGTTGGTATTTTAATGACCAGTTTATCAGAGAATAACTTAGCTAATTATATCTTTCCTTTATACAGTTTAATGATCGACCAGATTCTTAGTACTGTAAACCATAGTACTGATACACTTTGTCCCTGTACCTTCTGTATATACTACAATTCTTATGGCCATGTGCATAATTGGGCAGAAAGCCTGGGCATGATGCTAGTGGATTATCAAGGACAGTTGCTTTACATTAGTGCTTTTTTTTTTTCCTGTATATTAGAACCCCTTGGGAGAACTTCTCAAAAATAAGTCTCTGAGTCCCCTACCAGAATTTCTGATATAATTTTCCTAGATTGTGACCTAAGCATCAGTATATTTTTTGAGTCCCTCAGATTATTCAAACTGTGCATCCACATTGAGAACCACTCCCTAGGATGATTTTCCAATAAAAAATTATGTCAATTTCCTATAAAACACCAAGATTAGTCCTTATTATTATTATTTTTTAAGATTATATTTATTTATCCATTGGAATGAGAGAGAGAGCAAGCAGGGAGAGGGAGAGAGACAAGCAGGCCCCACGCTGACTGCGGAACCAATGTGGGTCTTGATCTCATGACCTTGAGTTCATGACCTGAGCTGAAACTAAGAGTAGGATGCCTAATTGACGGAGCCATCCAGGTGCCCCAAGATTAGCCCTTTTTAGATCATTAGAACTTTGTCCTTTAAGCATTATATGGCAATATTCTATGATATGTATTTAAGATGTTTTGCTAAATCCATTGTCCAGAATTTCCTTTTTTTAAGATTGTATTTTTAAATAATCTCTCCAACCAACATGGGGCTCAAATCTACAACCCCAAGATCAAGAGTCACATGCTCCACTAACTGAGACAGCCAAGCACCCCCAGAATTCCCTGCTTTTTCTATAATAGTAGTTCTTAACCGGGGACTTTTTGCTCCCAGCGGCACATTTGACAATGTCTGAAAACATTTGTGATTATCTCAGCTGGAACAGTACTACTGGCATGTAATGAGTAGAGGCTAGAGATTCTGGTAGCATCCTGTAATGCACAAGACAGATTCCACACAAGGCACAAAGAATTATCTATCCCAAAATATCAATAGTGCCAAGATTGAGAAATCCCAGTTTACACAAAACATTTATTCTAGAGGTTTATCTTTAAATTCAAGGTCTTTTTAAAGGCACTATAAATATCCAAGTAATTTAAATAAATGACATCCCAACACTATTAAAACAGATAACACTAATCTAACAATAAATTTAATCAGACATTCCATTTTATTCATGACTTCGAAACTTCTGTACAATGACTAATGGTACTATAAGAAGTGTACTTTCAAAAGTCCCTTGTTTGACCAAGTAAAAAACAATATTTGGATCCCTCAAACTCTCTGGAGTATACTTCTATTCAGGGTCATCTGTTTGATTTGATTCAAGAGAGAAAGAGTAAAAGCCACTTAAAATGAATCCTAGATAGAAAGTTACCAACATAAGACTCTTCAGTGTGCCCTCAAGTAATCTTTAAAGCAGATAATATGTTCAGGTTTCAGCAGGAAATCAATCCCTTCATTACTGTCATAATGGATTTACACTGCCTGCTGTTGCCTAACCCAACAAGCCTTCCCCACCAAGAGTCCAGGTCTTAAATATATAAATACTTGTTTTCTCCTTGCACCCCTTCCTCTTGAAGAACTCTGCTTACCCAACTCTATATATTTGTAGTGTGGTAGTGTGGTTTGTAATCAACTGACTTCTACCCGACTTCCTCTCCCAACCACTAGCCCAGGAGCAGGCACATGGCCCAGACTGGACCAATGTACCTTGCCACATGGATGTTGTGACTCCTGGGGCAAAACTGCAGGCATCTGAAGACCTTCTCTTCAGAGCCATGTCCCATATGTCTTGACAAATTCCTGTCCCTCTTTTCAATTCCTAGTTTGTGTGATTAATAGCATCATTTCAATAAAACATATTTTTGTGTTAATATATCAAAATCCTAGTGGATTTTAATCTTGTTTATAGAGAAAAAATTGTATGTACTATTTATGTACACTTACCAGCTGTGTGACCATGGAGAGGTTATTTATTTTCTCTACACTTCAATTTTATGATCTATAAGGTGAGAATAATAATAATAATAATAATAATAACTGACTCATAATGCTGTTGTGTGATAGTCCATGTAAAATACTTCAAAAATTCTCGACTCAGTAAGAACTAAGCAATTTTTATCATTATTATCATTATTATGTGAATAATACATACTGTTCTATGGATTTTGAAATTGGCTTTTCAAATGACTTATCTTGCCAATTGAAATATTTTGGGAGTTAATTCTCTTTGAGTTTCTAAGGAGAAAAACATATTGCCTATAATGAGTAGTAATTTATTTTCTTCCCTTACATGTTTCTACTTTTTCTTTTTTGATGTATTTTTTGAGAATTTTAAAATTCAGAACTTTTATGGATTTTAAAAATTATTTTATTTTGTTCTTCGTGAAATGGGATTTAAAGTACAATATTTCAAGTTTTCCTCAAACTCCTTAAACTATAAAATTTTGATTACTGGGGTGCCTGGGTGGCTCAGTCAGTTAAGTGTCTGACTTCAGTTCTGGTCATGATCATAGGGTCTTAGGATTGAGCCTCACATTGCTTAGTGGGAAACTGCTTTTCCCTCTCCCTCTGCCTCTCCACCCTGCTCATGTGTGCTCTTTTTCTCTCTCTGTCAAATAAATAAATAACATCTTTAAAAAATTTTTGATTACTATTACTTCTTGATTATTGTTTCTTTCTCATATACTCAGACTACAGCTCCAAACTGCCAGCCCCCTGTGGAAATTATACTAAATGCATAACCATCTCTCAATTTGTTTCATTTTTTTTGTCCATTTCCTCCCTTTTCAAAATTTTCTTAATGTATCTTCAAATCTGATAGGCTTTGTGTAGTGTGCACTTGGATGCTCCATTAAAATTTTATTTTGAAAATTGTGTTATCTTAATGCATTCTTTTTGATAGGTCATTGCATTCCATGATTGTTTCATTTTTACTTGTATGTGATGTTTTCTAATAGTCAGTGGGGAATCAGAATATTCACGACTATTCAGTGGTAATGAAGCCATATCCCTCAAGGGTGTCAGTGGAGGCCATGTGGGGAACGCTAAAAAGGTACTCTTTATCTCTAGGTCTGAGTAATAGCAGGAGTGGCCCAGTAGGAAGCCAGAACTCTCACCTCCTTCCAGAACAGGAGGGAGAAACTTTCCATCTCTGTTATCAACAAATATCAATGGGGAACCTTCATTCTGACCCCAAGCTGAATGTAATGAGGTGGCACCCTCTTCCCGACCTTCTCTGCAAGAATAGAGTAAGAGAAAGCCAAATAAAATAAAATACTTAAATAAAATGAAGAGACTAATTATACATTACCAAAAATATCCAGGTTTTAATAGAAAATCGCTGGTCATACCAAGAACCAAAAGGATCTCAAAGATCTCAGAGGACGGTTATTAAACAATTACCAATATCAGGAGACAGGGCATATCAGTCTCATATATATTTTGCAGATATCAAAAGAGAAATGAGGCAATACTATGAATAATTCTACACATATAAGTTGGACAACCAAATGAAATGGATCAATTCCTTGAAAGCACAAACAACCAAAACTCACCCAATATGAAATAGATGATTTGAATATATCTGTAACCTGTATGGAAATTGAATTTATAAATTAAAAACTCCAGAAAAAAAGAAATCTTCAAACCCAGATGATTTCACTGGAGAATACTACCAAATGTTTAAAGAAGAAAAACTGAAAGATTTCCCCCTAAGCACAAAAATACTGCAAAGATGTCTCCTTTCACTATTCTTATGCAATCTGATAATGGAAGATTTTGCAAAAGCAAGAGAAGTAAATGAAAGACGTAGGAATTTTAAAAATTGTTCCTATTTATGTATGATATGATTGGATATGTAGGAATTTCTAAGAATCCTAATAGAAAAAAAAATCCCTAGAACTAATAACTGTGTTCAGCAATATTGCAGGATACTAAGTCAGCCTAGAAATCAACTATATTTTAGTAATGAACATAAGAAGACCAAAATTAAAATACAGTGCCATTTATAATCTCTGAAAAAAAAGAGAAATAAATGTAAATCTAACAAAACATATATAGGACTTTTATGCTAAAAACTATAAAATGTCAATGAAATAAATGAAAGGTAACCTAACTAAATGGAGAGATACACCGTTCTAAAGATTAGAAACTCAACACAGTAAAGATGCCAATTCTCCACAATTGATACATATATTTCACAAAATTCTTAACAAAATCCAAGCTATACTTTTGGGGAACATAAATAAGATTATTCTAAATGTATGTGGAAAGGCAAATGAACTAGGATAGCTAGGACAATTTTAAAAAATAATAATAAAAGGAGGAATCTACATATTCCTTATAACATAGCTACAGTATTCAAAACTGTGTAATACTGGTGGGGAATTGACACAGATCAGTAAAACAGAATAGACACTCAGAATTAAGACACTAAAGTATGTCCAATTTATTTTTAATAAAAGTGCAAAATTAATTCAATAGAGGAAGGATAGCCTTTTCAACAAATGGTATTAAGACATTTGGACTTCTTTAGACAACTTTCTCCCTCCAACAAACAAAAATCACAAAAATAAACCTTTACTTCACACACAACTAATTCAAAGTGTAACTAATGGACACCTGGGTGGCTCAGTCAGTTAAGCATTTGCCTTTGGTTCTGGTCATGATCTCAGGGTCCTGGGATTGGGCCATATATCTGGCTCCCTGTTCAGCAGGGAACTTTTCCCTCTCTTTCTGCCTGCTGCTCCCACTGTTTGGGTGCTTTCTCTCTCTGTCAAATAAGAAAATAAAATCTTTAAAACAAAATTGTAACTCATAAAGCTATAAAACTTGTAGAGAGAATGTAGGAGAAAATTATTGAGATCTAGATGTAAGCAAAGAATTCTCAGACTTGACACCAAAAGCATGATCCATAAACGGAAAAATCAATAAATTAAACTTCATCAATTTAATTAAAACCTTTAGTGCCACAAAAGACCCTGAAAGAGGATAACAAGACAAGCTACAGAGTGGAGAAAATATCTGCCAACCACATATCCAACATAGGACTAGTATCTAAAATATATAAAATACTCTGAAAACTCAATAAAAATAATAATAATAATCCAATTAGATAAAGGACAAAATACATGAAAAGGGATATTTCACTCAAGAAGGTCTACAGATGGCAAATAAGCACATGAAAAGATGTTTGACATCATTAGCCATTAGAGAAATGCAAATGAAGCAACCTTGAGATATGACTACACACCTATCAGAATAGTTAAATAAACAACCGTGACACCACCAAATGCTGGCAAGAGTGCAGAAGAGATGTATCACTTATATACATTCTTTGCAGTGATGTAAAGTGGTACAGTCACTCTAAAAATCAGTTTGGCAGTTTGCTTTAAAATTAAGCATGCAATTATCATATGAGCCAGCAATTATACTCCTGGGCATTTATCCCAGAAAAATGAAAACTTATGTTAATGCAACAACCTAGATAAATCTCAAAAAAATTATGCTGAGTGAAAAAAAACATGCCAAAATGTATCTCACCCTTAAAATTCCATTTATTTAACATTTTGGAAATAACAAATTTATAGAGGTGAAGAACAGATTAGTAATTGCCAAGAGTTGAGTCTAGAAGGTAGTAGTGACTATAAAAGGGCAGCAAGAGGGATCATTGTGGTGATGTAAATGTGTGTCCTGACTGTACCAATGCCATTATGCAGTTGTGATACTATACTGAAGTTTTGCAAGATATTACCGTCAGAGGTAACTGGGTAAAGGATCCATGAAGTATCTGTCTTATTTCCTACAACTGAACTGGATGTGAATCTAAGGTCACCTTAAAATAAAAAGTTTACCCAACAATCTGAATATATTAAAATAGATCATGAAAATAATTTTTCTAAAATAAAACCTCAATGTTAGATAAAATGTATTTATCCTTCAAATCAGAATTAGTGAAAACAAAGTTTCATATATCATCTAAAAATTCCCAATCTAATGAATATTATCAGAAGCAGTCTACTCTGTAATAAGGTAAATTCATATCATATTGCCTACCAATAGATTTTGCTAATTTGGTTACAATGAGATAGTCCTTACTACCCTTTCTTTCAATAATCCCTATCTATGTGTAATTGATTATGTATTATTTATACTTAATGAAAGAGGAGAAAATCACTGGCCCATATTTTTAAATATCCCTCCTAGCTTGGTATCAGAATTTTCAGAGTTACCAAAAATCAAGTGAAGAATCCCAAACTACTGTTTCATAGACGAAAAGGGTAGGTAAGGTTGAAAGTGTTATGGTCCTTCTCTTACTCTAGTTTAAAACTTATTTTTAAATTTCCTATTTTATTTCATGTGTTCATGTGTTATAGCAATCTAGGTATCAATTCTGTTTCATTTGCTAATATTACAGACAGAAAACATTATTTGTCTAAGGATACCACAAATGAAAAAAATATGATACTGTTATCTCATGGGGCTTCCTGTATATTTAGCTACTTGAGTGATAACTAATAAAATTGATGAATTATAGCTGATTTTTAGCTGCAGCTAACAAAAATCTATAGTATTTTTATTTGCTTTCATTACTAGCAACTCACTGACTAAAAATGGCTGGTGCTCCAGGCATGTAGAAGACTAAAACAAATACTAACCCAGTAATGGAGAATCATGGGAAATGGTCGGATTTAAAGGAAGTCTGTCTAAAAAAGAAATTGTGCAAAAACATAGTTAAGACATCCAGAAGGGATTGGTGGGGAATACCAAGTGGGAGAGGTGCAGAAATAACCTTCTCAAATGTTCCAAAGAAGTAAAATCAAATTCATTTTAGTTTCAAAGCAGTTTTTACCAAAGGAACACAAAATTACCATTTGACAGAAAGTATTTTGTGAAGGAATATTATAGACATCTGCACATGGCAAAGAAAATGAACATGCGTTGGCTACAACAAGAATTTATTCTCTTGTCATCATGTAAATAATCTGGCAAAAAAAAATATGGTAACATTGAACCAAATGTGTATTTAAATGTGGCAGTTTTATTGATGAAAATGGTATAGTTATTTTCTGATAAAGCATATAAACAGAGAACAGTAATCATATTGAGCATTAAGTACAGAACATGGAGTAATATCTTCACACACACTTGTAACAAATACTCTCATTATGAATGTTTAAGTCCTTTTAAATGATCAGTATATCAGTTGCAAATCAAACTTAAGTTTCCTTCATCATCTCCTTTCTATAGTGTCTATTCCAAAATTTTATCATTGGATGCTGTTTTAAATCTTTCTAGTGGGACCAACTAACAAGAAAACTCAGGAATTTTTCATGATGATGCATTATTTTTTTGTTGTTATATAAAGTTTACTTTCATTTATTAGAATAATTCAAATATCGCAAAATTAATGGAAATTTTGCCATTTCCAAATATCTTTTTCAGGTTATTTTTACCTTTGGTTTTTAAATAAGTTAGCATCTGGCCTTCAAAGCTCAAGCTTTTGCATATATGTTTTTAAAATACAGTATTGTAATAGCGATGTGTTGTGACAGATGGTAGCTGTCACCATACTTGTGATGAGCACAGCATAACATATAGAGTTGTCAAATCATTATGTTGTACACCTGAAACAATTTATAACATTGTTTGTCAACTACACTTCAATAAAAAAATAAATAAAAAATGAATACCATTACATTTTACTGAACAATCTCTAAAGACAAGTACATAAATCTAATGTATGAGTTCTAGAAAAAAGAACTCAAGACAGCTATAAATACATATAATACTTAATCAGTGAAGATGTTCTTTTCCAAGTTATCCATTCTGATAGATTGACTAAAACACACTTATTTCAACCATAATAATGAAAAGCTCTTATATTTTTGTCCATGCTTTAACCTTTCATTGTCTCAACACATGAAATATTTTGTCTGCCCCTAATGCTATCCCTGCCTTATATTTAGAGAATACCTGTTGTCACTGAATTATCCTTAATCATCTTTAAACCTGGTCCTAAAGAACACTAACTGACCATTTTCTCTCAAGTACATCAGACTAGGCTCTCAGGAAAGGAATACATCACTTTTCAGCTGGCTCATGCCAATCCTTACCAAATCTCTCACCCAGCTTTAATATGTATGCAGACTCTATTTTAATGTTAGAAATGATGTCAACAAGAAGGCGAAATGCCTTGTATGAAATACAATCATTTTATTCAGTGGCCAGAAGACAAAGCTCCAATTGGAAGTTGAAAGCTAGGGTATTATCTGTGCTTCTTAAAATGCTGAACAATATCTAGGTTTTCCTACTGAAAGATAAATCCGGAACTGAAATTCACTCTTTCTATAGAAAATGCTGGAAGAACAAAGCATGTACACACAGGGAGCAATTGAGCCTGATTATACCCTCTAAAGTAAAAGGGGAAAAGAAATTCCAAATCCTGCACAAAGAAAGCATGTGGTCAGATAAGTATAACTGCTGGCAAAAACAATTCCATCATCCATTCTTCCTAAGATATTTGTGTGACTTCTGGGAAGCAGGGTACTTTCCTAACAAAGATTAAGTTGCTTCCACTGTGAGTGGTACCAGCTAGTCATATCCTGACGTGTCATAAAGGACAGACAGGAACTAGGACCAATACAAAAGAAGAAAGAAAGAAAAAAAAAAAAAGAAGATTGATGATCAAACAGCTAGTTGTTCACAACAGTGATTTCTTTTAAATCCCCTTTTACAACTAAGCAATAGGATGACTTCTAACAATGAGCAACAAAAACACTGCAGAAAATTGTTTACCTTGAAACAAAAAAAAAAAGATCATTCATTTCAAAGCAAAACTGCAGTGCACAGCATTCTACAGCAAGACTCAAATAACCATGTAAGCATTAAAGAAGAATTCCTTTGCACAATAGGAAGAAAAAATATTAGCTAGAGAGTTCTACTTTTGGCCTACTCTGGCTAAGCATGTATTAAAGGCATGAGGGAAGAAAAATTAAAAAGCAGAGACCAGCAATATTTGACAAGAGTTAAATTCTTTAATCCAGTTCCTGTAAGATCCCATTTAGATTTCCACATGAGACATAAACAGCCTTGGAAATGGTTTTCAAAAATCATTAGGTCTACAAAATTTATGTACAATTTGCAGAATTTGCATTGACCAGGTCCACAGGTATCAATTCACATTTACCTCTTTTTGTCCTGTCTAACCAGTTCTAACATCTATAGTTTATGTACTTAAAAAATATTCACATACAGTTACATGCCAGTAGACAATATATTTAAACTGTTTTATTATTTCACCATATGCAAAATATGGCCTGTATATGTACATGTTTGTACATATGAATGTGTATGTGTATATATGCACTAATGTATCAGTATTTGTACTCCAGTGCAGTGTAAAATATGACATATAATGTAAAATGTGCATACATATGTTTATAGTTTGTATATAGCTGTATATATCCAGTTTGAGTTTAAATTCTTTTTATACAAAGACATGAGTGTGTGTGTATATATATATAATATATACACACATATATATGAAGAAATAGAGAGAGAGGCAGAGTATGGTTCTTTATTTAGTAAGATGCCCATTAAATGTCTCTATAAGCAATCATCCTACCAACATAATATTTAAATGTTCAAGTGGTGACTTGTAGATATTTTTTCTCTTGCTTCCTAATTGGTTAAATATTATAAACAAATATTTGCATTATTTTTTATGCTTCTATTTTTTATTTAAATAAACTCAATTAATTAACATATAATGTATTACCAGTTTCAGATGTAGAGTTCAGTGATTAATCAGTCTTATATAATACCCAGTGCTCATTATATCACATGCCCTCCTTAATGTCCATCACCCACCCCCCACCTCCGTCCCCTCCAGCAACCCACAGTTTGTTTCCTATGATTGTAAGTCTTATATGATTTGTCTCCCTCTCTGATTTCATCTTATTTTATTTTTCCCTCTCCTCCTCTATGATCCTTTGTTTTGTTTCTTAAATTCTATGAGTGAGCTCATATGATTGCCTTTCTCTTATCTTTCTCCAGTTGACTTATTTTGCTTAACATAATACCCTCTAGTTCAATCCATGTCGTTCCAAATGGCAAGATTTTGGTTTTTTTATTTCATTTTTTATTTTATATATATATATATATATATATATGCAATGGAATATGACTGTATATATAGTATATATATATGAATATATATATTCAACTTTATATATATATATATATATATTTTTTTTTTTTCATCTTTATCCATTCATCTAGTCATGGACATCTAGGCTCTTTCCATAGTTTAGCTACTGTGAACATTACTGCTATGAACATTGAGGTGCAGATGCTACTTTATATCACCAAATTTGTATCTTTGGGGAAATACCTAGTAGTGCAATTACTGAGTGATAGGGTAGCTCTATTTTCAACTTTTTGAGGACTCTCCATGTTTTTCAGAGTGGCTGCACCAGCTTACATTCCCAACAGTGTAAGAGGGTTCCTCTTTCTCTACACCCTCATCAGTATCTGTCTTTTCCTGACTTGTTCATTTTAGCTATTTTAACCAGTGTGAGGTGGTATCTCATAGTGGTTTTGATTTGTATTTCCCTGATGCCAAGTGATGCTGAGTATTTTTTCATGTGTCCATTGGCCATTTGTGTGTCTTTGGAGAAATATCTGTTCATGTCTTCTGTCCATTTCTTAATTGGATTATTTGTTATTTGGGTGCTAAGTTTGATAAATTCATTATAAATTTTCGATACTAGCTCTTTATCAGATAAGACAGTTGCAAATATCTTCACCCATTCTGTCGATTGTCTTTTGGTTTTTGCCAGCTGCTTCCTTTGCTGTGCAAAAGTTCTCTATCTTGATGAAATCCCAATAGTTCATTTTTGCATTTGTTTCCCTTGCCTTTGGAGACGTGTCTAGTAAGAAGTTGCTGTGGCTGAGGTCACAAAGGTTGCTGCCTGTGTTCTTCTCTAGGATTTTGATGGATTTCTGTTTCACAATTAGGTCTTTCATCCATTTTGATTCTTTTTTTGTGTGTATGGTGTAAGAAAATGGTCCAGTTTCATTCTTGTGCATGTGACTGTCCAATTTTCCCCATACTATTTGTCAAAGAAACTATCTTTTTTCTATTGGATACTCATTCCTGCTTTTTCAAAGAATAGTTGACCATAGAGTTGTGGGTCTATTTTGGGGTCTATTTTTGGGTTCTTTATTCTGTTCCATTGATCTATATGTTTATTTTTGTGCCAGTACCATACTGTCTTGATGATCATAGCTTTGTAATAGAGCTTGAAGTCAGGGATTGTGATGCCCTCGCTTTGATTTTCTTTTTCAACATTCATTTGGCTATTTGGGGTCTATTCTGGTTCCATACAAATTTTAGGATTATTTGTTCCATCTCTGTGAAAAAAGTTGATGGTATTTTGATAGGGATTACATTGAAAGTGTAGATTGTTCTAGGTAGCATAGATATTTTATCAATATTTGTTTTTCTAATCCATGAGCATGGAATATTTTTTCATTTATCTGTGTCTTCCTCAATTTCTTTCCTGAGTGTTTGATAGTTTTCTGAGTACAGATCCTTTGCCTCTTTGGTTAGGTTTATTCCTAGGTATCTTATGGTTTTTAGTACAATTGTGAGCGGAATGAACTCCTTTATTTCTCTTTCTTCTGTCTCATTGTTAGTGTATGGAAATACCACTGATTTCTGTGGTTTGATTTTATATCCTGTTACTTCATTGAATTCCTGTATGAGTTCTAGCAATTTTGGGGTGGAGTCTTTTGGGTTTTCCACACAGAGTATCATGTCATCTGTGAAGAGTGGGAGCTTGACTTCTTTGCTGTTTGGATGGCTTTTATTTCTTTTTGTTGTCTAATTGCTAAGGCTAAGACTTCTAGGACTATGTTGAACAACAGTGATGAGAGTGGACATCCCTCTTATCTTCCTGACCTTAGGGGAAAAGCTCTTAATTTTTTCCCATTGTGATTGATATTTGCTGGGATCTTTTTGTGTATGGCTTTTATGATATTGAGATATGTTCCCTCTATCCCTACACTCTGAAGAATTTTAATCAAGAAATGATACTATACTTTGTCAAATGCTTTTTTGCATCTATTGAGAAGTTCATATGATTCTTGTCCTTTCTTTTTATTTTTATTTTATTAATTAATTAATTTATTTATTTATTTTTTCCTTTCTTTTTAAACGTAGTGTATCACAGTGATTGATTTGTGGAGGTTGAACCACCCTTGCAGCCCAGGAAAAAATCCCACTTGGTCATGGTGAATAATCTTTTTAATGTACTGTTGGATCCTAGTATCTTGAGGAGAATTTTGGCATCCATGTTCATCAGGAGTATCAGTCTGTAATTCTGCTTTTTGGTGGGGATTTTGTCGGGTTTGGGGATTAAATTAATGCTTATTTCATAGAAAGAGTGCAAATTTTCCTTCTTTCTGTTTTTTGCAGAATAGTAGGTATTAATTCTTTAAATGTTTGGTAGAATTCCCCTAGGAAGCCATTTGGCTCTGGACTCTTGTTTTGTAGGGAGATTTCTTTTTATTACTGCTTCAATTTTGTTGCTGGTTATGTGTCTGTTCAGGTTTTCTATTTCGTCCTATTTCAGGTATGGTAGTTTATACATCTCTAGGAATGCATCCATTTCTTCCTGATTGCCTAATTCATTGGCATATAGTTGCTCATAATACGTTCTTACAGTTGTTTGTATTTCATTGGTGTTGGTTGTGATCTTTCACTCATGATTTTATATATGTAGGTCTTTTTTCTTTTTGATGAGTCTGGCCAGAGACTTATCAATCTTATTAGTTCTTTCAAAGAACCAATTCTTAGTTTCATTGATCTGTTCCACTGTTCTTTTTGTTTCTATTTCATTGATTTCTGCTCTAATCTTTATTAATTCTCTTCTGTGGCTGTATTTAGGCTTTATTTGCTGTTTTTTCTCTAGTTCCTTTAGGTGTAAGGTTAGGTTGTGTATTTGAGACCTTACTTGTTTCTTGAAAAGGCTTGTGTTGCTATATACCTCCCACTTAGGACTGCGTTTGCTGCATCCCAGAAGTTATAAACAGTTGTGCTTTTATTTTCATTTGTTTCTATGACTTTTTAAAATTCTTCTTTAATTTCCAGGTTGACTCATATATTGTTTAGTAAGATGCTTTTTAGCCTCCAAGTATTGGAGTTCTTTCCAAATTTTTTCTTGTGATTGAGTTCCAGTTTCAAAGCATTGTGGTCTGAAAATAAGCAAGGGATGCTCCCAATCTTTTGATACTGGTTGAGACCTGATTTGTGACCCAGTATGTGATCTCTTCTGGAGAATGTTCCATGGGCACTCAAGAAATACATGTAATCTGTTGCTTTAGGATAGGATGCTCTGAATATATCTGTGAAGTCCATCTGATCCAGTGTGTCTCTCAAAGCTGTTGTTTCCTTATTGATCTTCTGCTTAGATGATCTGTCCATTGCAGTGAGTGGGTATTGAAGTCCCCTACTATTATTGTATTATTATCAATGTATTTCTTTAATTTTATTATGAATTGGTTTATATAATTGGTTGCTCCCATGTTAGAGGCAAAATATTTACAATTATCAGAACTTCTTGTTGGATAGACCCTTTAATGATGATATAGTGTTCTTCCTTATCTTTTATTACAGGCTCTGGTTTAAAATCTAAACTGTCTGATATAAGGATTGCTACCCCAGCTTTCCTTTGATGTTCATTAGCAAGGTAAGTGGTTTTTCACTCCCTTGCTTTCAATCTGGAGGTGTCTTTGGGTCTAAAATGAGTCTCTAACAGACAGCATATTGATGGGTCTTGCTTTTTTATCCACTCTGATACCCTATGTCTTCTGATTAGGACATTTAGCCCATTTACATTTAGAAAATGAATTTATTGCATTATATTACCTGTAAAGTCACTGTTTCTGTGTATGGTCTCTGTTCTTTTCTGATCTATGCCACCTTTTGGCTCTCTATATACTTAAAGGATTCCTTTTAATTAATATTTCTTGCAGAGCTGGTTAGTGATCACAATTTCTTTAGTTTCTGTTTGTCCTGGAAGCTTTTTATGTCTCCTTCTATTCTGAATGATATCCTTGCTAGATAAAGTATTTCTGGATGCATATTTTTCTCATTTAGCACCCTAAATATATCATGCAAGTGTTTTCTGGCCTGCCAGGTTGTTGTGGATAGGTCTGCACTAGTCTAATATTTCTACCCTTGTAGATTACAGACCTCTTATCCCAAAATGCTTTCAGGATTTTCTCCTTGTCTCTGAGATTTCCAAATTTCACTATTATATGTCAGGGTGTTGACCTATTTTTATTTATTTTAAGGGGGAGAGGGTTGTCTGAGCCTCCTGGGCTTGAACTCCTGTTTTCATCCCCAGATTAGGGGAGTTCTCTGCTAGAATTTGCTCCAATATACTCTCTGCCCCTTTCTTTCCTCTTCTTCTGGGATCCTAATTATTGTAATATTTTTCACTTTATGGTATTATCTCTTGAATCCTCCCCTCATGATCCAACTTTTTCTCTTTTTCTCAGCTTCTTTATTCTCCATCGTGTCTTCTTTACCACTAATTCTCTCTTCTGCCTCATTTATCCTAGCAGTTAGAGCCTCTATTTTTTTTATTGCATCTCATTAATAGCCTTTTTTATTTCAACATGGTTGATTTTAGTTCTTTTATTTCTCCAGCAAGGGATTCTTAGTATCTTCTATGTTTTTTTTCCCAAACCCCACTAGTATCTTTATAATCGTTATTCTGAACTCTAGTTCTAATATCTTACTAATATCCATACTGGTTAGGTCCCTGGCAGTCAGTATTCCCTGGGTGAGTTTTTCCATCTTGTCATTCTGTCTTGAAGAAAGTAGTCACTTTTCTATTTGTAGAGTTGCAGCTATTCTTTTCTGAGATCTCCAATGGAGTTCACAGGTGCTCAGAATGATTTCATAGCTATCTTGCCTAATTCCTGGGAACAAACAAAACTGAGATCTCCTATTCCTCCACCATCATGGATTCCCAAATAGTATCATTTATAGATGACCTCTTCCAACACTAGATAATGAATAATACTAAGACAAATTGAGAATAAAAATGATAAAACAATATTTTGAACTAGGTTTGGTTAATTTCTTTGGATCAATTTCCCTTTTCTCATTCCATGTGAATAGATATGGTATACCTTCATGAATGAAACTAAATTTTAGTCACATAGTTCTCTACTATCTTAAGAGGTTCTATGGTTCTAAGTTTATGCCAAAAATTGTTTGAAATTTGAAACTTCTGTAAGTGGAAAAGCAACAAAGTGAATAGAATCTCAAAGAAATTTTTTAGCAATCAAAAAATAATTTACTACCAATAGATAATATAAAAGATATATTCCTCAGATTACTTAGTACATTTAATGTATTACAGTATTAATTTTGAGACAGATAAAGAAGGGCACTATTAGCCAAGTGGACAATACTCAAGAGGGAAAAATGAAAAATTCCTTAAGATATTTATTTTATATATTTAAAAATGACTATTAATACATAAGGGGACAAATCGTTATTGACCACAAATAACCTCTAGAATTTGAGGACTGACTTACTCAGGTCAGCTAATATTCTAAATATTTTAACAGCATTAACAGTTTAATTTTCACAACTTTGTGAGATGGATATTATGTTCAAATACAGTTTAAAAAAAATATTTTATTTATTCATGAGAGACACAGAGAGACAGAGAGACTGGCAGAGGGAAGAAGCAGGCTCCATGCGGGAGCCAGACGTGGGACTCAATCCCAGGTCTCCAGGATCACGCCTTGGGCTGAAGGTGGCGCTAAACCGCTGAGCCACCCAGCTGCACCACTTATTTTTTTTTAAAAAGATTTAATTAATTATTTATGAAGGATACACAGAAATAGGCAGAGACTAGGCAGAGAGGGAAGCAGACTACCTGGAAGCAGCCTAATGCAGGATTCAATCCCGGACCCCAGGATCATGCCTTGAGCCAAAGGCAGACGTTCAACCACTGAGCCACCCAGGAGTCCTTGTTTACATATATTTCAAAAGTCTATCTACATCTATATTTCAATACCTGCATGTACTAAATCCAGACACATTTTCCTGGTTTACAGATACAGTTAAAAAATTTTTTTAACCATGGAAAGATTTTTCTTTATTTTTATTTTGTTTTACTAAAATGCTTTTGATACATTTATTGAGATGATTATATGACTTTTCTTTTTTGTTAATATCATATTTATAATATAATATACACTGATTTATTTTCAAATGGTAAACCTATCATGCCTGAGACAAACTCCACTTGCTCATGATGTATTATTAGTTTTACATATTGTTGAATTTTATTAGCTAAAATTTTAGTCTTTTTTTGCATTTATATACATGAAGAATATTGATCTATCCATTTTTTTTTTCTTGAAATATCTCCATCTCATTTTGGTATGAAAGTAATACAGTTTTCATGAAATGAATTACATTATTTCCTCTTCAGTTCAGCGGGCAGACTTTTAGCTAAAACTGTTATTGTTTCAGTAGAATTGTCAGGTGAAGCCATTTGAACCAACAAGTTTTGTTATATAAATTTCTGTTAAAGATTTTAAACTATAAATTCAATGTCTTTCATTGGGTATAGTGCTATTCAGATTACTAATTTCTTCTTGGGTAAGCTTTGATAGTTTGCAATTCTGTTATTAGTGAGTAAATATTTAGTATGCTCATACACTCTTATGAATTACTTTAACTCTGAAATAGTCTTTATTCTGAAATGTGCAATGTCTGATATCAATATAGCCACTCCAATGTTCATGATTAGTGTTGGGATGGTCCACATTTTTTTCCTTCCCTTTCTTTTTCATTTATTTGTACTTTTATATTTAAATTGGGTTTATTGTAGGATGCATGTAGAGTTGAGTGTTGCATTTCTTTTTTCTTTTTTTTTTAAATTTTTATTTATTTATGATAGTCACAGAGAGAGAGAGAGAGAGGCAGAGACACAGGCAGAGGGAGAAGCAGGCTCCATGCACCGGGAGCCCGACGTGGGATTCGATCCCGGGTCTCCAGGATCACGCCCTGGGCCAAAGGCAGGCGCTAAACTGCTGCGCCACCCAGGGATCCCGAGTGTTGCATTTCTATCCAACATAACAATCTCTTTTTTAATTGAGATGTTCAGAACAGTAATATTTAATATGATTATTGATATAATTGAATTTAAATATACCATTTTTTTCTATTTGTTTATTTTCCTATATCCTTGTTTTTCTTCTTTTGGGTTGTGTATTTTTATGATTCAATTTTATTGCATTTTTGCTCATTAATTATAAATTTTCATGCTTATTTGTTGCTGTAGGATTTATTGTATACACTTGCAAGTTAGCTAATTGTATGTTAAAGTGTATTGCAAATAACAACTTTTTATCCAAAGTGGAAGATAGAGGATCCCTGGGTGGCGCAGCGGTTTGGCACCTGCCTTTGGCCCACGGCGCGATCCTGGAGACCCGGGATCGAATCCCACATCGGGCTCCCGGTGCATGGAGCCTGCTTCTCCCTCTGCCTGTGTCTCTGCCTCTCTCTCTCTCTCTGTGAGACTATCATAAATAAATAAAAATTAAAAAAAAAAAAAACAAAGTGGAAGATAGTGTTCCACTATTTCTTCTAATATTTGTCTGCCTCTCTTTCTTTCTCCAGGGCTCCAATTACACATTATACATTAGTCTAGGACTAATTACTCTCTCCTAGATGACAAAACCATTTTTAATATTCTAACCAAAGCCCCTTGAATTATAAGAATGTTCATCTACTCCAGCTGTGGGGAACAGGTACTATTCCCAGCTTCGTATGAGCTTGGGTTAGCATTGTCTCAGTCTTTTCATATAGTTCTTTCCCAGTCTCAGGTATTTTCCTGATGTGTAAATGTTATTCAGTACTCAACTAAATACTTGAGGGAACACTGAATATCTTTAGTTTTCTCTCTATTGAGTCTCTTCTCTCTCATACTCTGACCAATGAAATCTTGGCTTTCCTGAACTCCCAGCTTAGTACTTTCAACTCAGGGATCTGTCTGTGTCTTGTCCCTGTCCACCTTCCTTGGCTCTGCTTCATGGCCTACACATTTTCTCTAGGCATTTAACTGTGGAAATGATAAGTATCTCCTTCTCTGTGTCTTCTCAGGAACTCCTGGTCTTCATTGTTTCATGCCCAATGGCTTCAGACCATTGTTTTATGTATTGTATTCCTGTTGTTTAATTGTCTCAGGAAAGAAGATAAAACCCAGTTATTGTATTTCCATCTCTGCTAGAAGCACAATTAAATACTTTTTAAAAGTATTGGCATTACATTGTATATGCCACTTTGCATCTCTCTTTTTATGTCTGTAAAATTTCTTTGAAGTTAAATCATATCTATTGACTTCTTTTTGAGATGATTCTTAAACTATTTCTAATTATTTTAGAAAAGAACATAGATTTGTAAAAAGCTAAGTCTTTCAATGTGTGTAGCACCTAGAAATAGAAAAATAAAAGATACTAAAAGCAAAACCTGTGAAAAAGTCAATGGACAAATCTTTTACTTTAGACTACAAAAACACTTCTGAGAGCCACTGTGATCAATGAATGCATGTCTTTGCAATTTCCATATTCCTTTGGCAATCATTAACTTATATTTAAGGCATGGTATCCCTTTCCAGGACAAAAACAGATTGGTACACCTGTAATTAGAACCTAACTGAGTTACATAGGCTAGAGATTAAAGAAGTAGCACAGCCTATTATATACTCTGGGCTGTTCTTAGCAAGCAAAGACCTTTTAAATTCATTACCAGTTCTTTCTGTGAATTAATAATACAGTATGTCAGAACTGTAAAGATTAAGTCAGTCTTTAAACCACCACTTCAAGTATGAATCGTGTGAGAGCAGTTATATTACAGAGGAGATAACATTTTTGTTAAAAAAAAAATACATTATGTGGGGTGCCTCCGTGGCTCAGTCAGTTAAGCATCTGCCTTCCACTGAGGTCGATCCTGGGGTCCTGGGATCCAGCCCCATGTCATGCTCCCTGCTCAGCGAGAAGTATGCTTCTCCTTCTCCCTCTGCCTGCTTATGTGCCCTCTCTCTCTCTCTCAAATAAATAAATAAAATCTTTTTAAAAAATACACTATCTATAGCACAAATTAATTATGATCTATGAAATCAATAACAGATTTTCTTTGGAAGAAAATTAATTAACAAATACTATTTATGTATTATTTACCTACTTATTTATCTATCTTAGTTTGGGATGCTGTAAAAAAATAATGTAGGCTTACAAACAATAGAAATTTATTTTTTAGAAGGGTGGCAGCTAGGTTGAGTTCTGTTGAGAGCATTTTCTGGGATGCAGAACTGCTGACTTGTGATAGTATCCTCACATGGTGGAGAGCAGAGAGGGGAAGCAAGCTCTGTAGTGACTATTTTAAGGGGACTAATCCTATTTATTGAGCCTCTACCTTCAAGACCCCATCTAAACCTAAACACCTCCTAAAGGTCCTACTTCTTAATGTCTAATACCTAATGTCATGGGGGAGCACAATTTCAATATATGAATATTCTAGGGACACAAACATTTAGTCCATAATTCTATCTATCTATCTATCTATCTATCTATCTATCTATCTATCATCTATCTCTATCTTCAACTATCATTATTCTATTCTATTTTAATTTTCTATCTATTTACCTTTGTGTGTGTGTGTTTGATGTCAGACTCCCTGGGCTTGAACAGCTCATTCTCAACACTTATTACCAATGTGCCTTTATGGATTTCTTTGTGTTTCTATTTTCTCATTGTAGAATATGAGAAAAATAATCTTTAAAGAGTAACAACAACAGGGCAGCCCCGGTGGCACAGTGGTTTAGCGCCGCCTGCAGCTTGGGGTGTGATCCTGGAGACCCGGGATCGAGACCCACATTGGGCTTCCTGCATGGAGCCTGCTTCTCCCTCTGCCTGTGTCTCTGCCTCTCTCTTCACTCTCTCTGAATGAATGAATAAATAAATCTTTGAAAAAAAAAAAAAAAAAAAAAGAGTAACAACAACAACCAAAAAAACTGATGGAAGCCCATAACACAATGTTTGACTCTTTTCCTCATTAAATGTAAACTCTTAATTTCTGTTTAAGCTGAAATTTGTATCTCAGTCATTTCTCATTACCCGTGATTTTTATCTCTGCACCATGTTAATTGAGAACTGAAGCCCAGATTTTTATGTGTTTGTTTGTGTTTTTAAGTCATTCAACTCCACTTAACAAGATGATTTCATGTGAGCATACTTTATTAAAATCTTGAGGAAATAGATGGGCATTAGATTATAGCACTGCTTAGCAAACATTTTTAAAAATTGAAACATCACTCGTCAAAATCTTTTTTTTTTTTTTTTCGTCAAAATCTTTAACTATTGTAGCCTCTGGGAATTCTTCACAGGTAGATATTTCAAAGCAATTGCTCAGGCCTCTTAGTCTCCCAGCAGACTGTACCCACACACAAATGCTGTTAAATTCTTAGGCAAAGCAGTCTTACCCTAGCCAGCTCTCTCTCTCTCTCTCCATCTCTTATTTTTGACTAAATAGCTTTATCCGGTGTGTTTCTAAACAATTCCTGAGATGGGTTCTGTAATTAACTTTCAACCGGTTTTTATCTTGTAGAATCAAAGGAAGGAGAGAAAGATGATAGAAAAAAAAGAAGGGAAAAAATAGGAGGATGGAAGAAAAGGAAGTCAGAAACCAGCCCACTTAGGTGTAAACAAGAACATTTTAAAGAAATCCCTTCCTTTAATACAATGTAAATGCTGTGTCCTCTTACAAAAGGCACAGAGCTCGAAATAATCTTTTTCTCTGATTACATAATTTTGTCTGAAACTTACTATACGAATTGTCATCCACGAAAGTGCCCCAGATGCTGAGCCTCTGTCCAATTAGCAATTGTGTGTGACTTTACAATAGACACAACTTGATAATGCTGCTCCCCCTGCCCAAACAACTCATTACAAGGTAACTGGGTAATCTGATCTTTACGGTGCTTTCCAACCCACAGATTTTAAAAGGCTGTGATTTTCCTTATGTATACAAACCTCACAGAAAGTTTAAGGGATTTTATTAAGTCTTATTCAAATTCATGGAAAAAGCTAAATGCTGAGTTCTGAATGGTTCCCTCAGATGGATTTATATGCTAATGTGACCAGAGATGCAGCCAGTCTGTATTTCTTGACTTGATGGCTATTATCTACGTGGACTTTTCTAAAATATTCATTACCATAATATCTAGGAAGTTCAAACTGTAAAGGCCGTTTAGGTTCAGAATTTATCTATAGGTGGGTGTGTTCGTCTCATTAGCTTAGGAAATGATCAGGCTTAACTTGGCTCCTGGGACACAATGTCTCTCCTTGAATTCACCTCCCAAACATTAAAATAAAGATACAGTCACCTGGTTTCCCTGTCTTGGTTAGGAGTCTATCAACACTGCAGTATTCGGGTATGCTCCATTTATTTATGTCTTTTTCCAGGGCTTCTTTCACTAACTGTTCATATTTTTCTTCCTTTGTTATTTTGTGCCTTGTGGCACAGCTCCCACGATCAATTACTGCAGTCAGGGCTGAGGCTGCAGGATTCAAACAAAGGCCCACTAGCAACAAAGAAACAATGGCAAGAGCAAGCTGTAGTCTGTGTCACTAGATCAGCTGATCAATCCACGATTGGATTGTTTTTAAATGTATGTCAATTCAAGAACAGGGCTCAGAGATATATTTGAGGCATGAAAGAGAGGGGGAGGTGTGATTCCAAAACAGTTTTCTTCCTAGCAGTGCAGAGCTGACCTTGCATTTAAAGATAGAGGATGGGGGAAAGCTATATGAGAGTGCGAACAGTATGAATAAGTGCTGTTTATAGGAAGCTGTTTTAATACTCTTGCTGAAGCTGAACAATAGAAAGAGACAAAGCTCTGAAAAACACACGTCTTTCCCTGTGATTGATCCTTTTATCTTTCTATTCCTGCCCAGAAGATAAAAAGCATTTACAGGGTAAACAAGCATCAGTGCCTTTATTTTCCCCAAATTAAGAGCTATATCTTCCTTATTTAGAAACGTGCTATTAGAGTATTTGCTATAGTATACTATATACATATAAAAGAATCTAAGGAGTTTTTTTTTGTTTAAGATTTCATTTATCTATTTGAGAGAGAGAGAACAGAAAGGGAGAGAGAGCACAAGTGGGGGGTAAAGGACAGAGGAAGAAAGAGAAGCAGACTCCCCGCTGAGCAGGGAGCCTGATGCAGGGCTCGATCCCAGGACCCTGGGATCATGACCTGAGCTGAAAACAGATGTTTAACCTACTGAGCCACCCAGGTGCTCTTTATCTAAGGTTTTGAAGTCAAAATCCAGAATTCCTTGTAGAAACCTTTTTGTTTTGTTTTTGCAATTAACTCATTCTTGGCACAAAGGTATCTGGTGTGATGCTAAAAATAAAACAGACTTTGAAGTGAAAAAGGCCTTGTTTCAAACCTAAATGACACTCTTGAAAAAACCCAGGACAATTGCCAGATGAAAGTTAAGTGCACAGCTTACATCAAATCCCATTCCCCCATCCCACTTTTAACTATGTTATATCTAAATTTCTCTGGGACAACATCATTGCATCATAACAACACATTGTATCCTAAATAGGAAAATTCACATTTAATACGGACATTGCACCAGGAAGTAGGCTAAAGGCTTCTACCCGTTGATATAGAAAAGCTTGATTCTTATTTCACAGAGTGGAAGAATGAATCTTGTGGGACTCAGGAGAATGAGTAAAGGGATAGAAGCTTATTAAGTAAAGATGGAGAGAAAGCTCTCAGAAGTGAGAGGGGTCCTGACAGGGTTGCCACTGAGGGCTTGTAGGCTTGGTCTTTTATTGGAAGCCTAATCAGGGAACCTAAATCCTTTTAACATATCCATTGATGCCACCATTGAGTAAGGACTAGTGATAACATTTTTAATGCCTTACCTCCTCTTTAGAGTCTGATGATTTTTTGTTGGTTACAAGTAGCTGTTATAACAAGACACTCTCCCCACCCACACCTTAGGGTAAGGTGGTCTGGCTTGTTCCCTTATCTCTGGTTTCCTTACACCTCAGCATTTTGGGGATATTTGTGAGCCTGCTTCCATGGCCCCCTATCTAGCCCCGCCTAGCCTCATTTGTCCCTAACTCACCATTGTGTCACTGGCTTCTCATCATGACTCTTCCAGGTGGTCCCACCCTCCTGCCTAAGGAAACTGCACTCTGGAGTTTATAACACACTGACTGCATGCAGTTTGTAAGTAACAAAAGTCAGATGTGAGAACAGGTTTGGTTAAATCCAAGGTTTTTTTTGTTTGTTTCTCTTCATCTATGGTTCTCATATGGTAGGGCCAATTAAAATCAAGGACAGTGGTTGAAAGAAAAAACACAGACTGCTGGGCCCCAGCCCCAGAGTTTCTATTCGCTGGGTCTGGGTGAGACCCGTGAATTTGCATTTCTAACAGGCTCCCCCAGGGTGTTGCTTATGCTGTGAGTCTGGGGATCTCACTTTGAAAACCACTGCTCTCCACTGGAGAGCTGCCTCTCATTGGAAAGGCATATTTGGGACATTTTACATTTTACTAACAACAAGATTTGCTATTCTAGATGAAATACTTGAGAATCATTTGAAAGATGAAATACTAGATAGTGATGAGTTAAATTTTATTAAATTCTTGTTTTTTAGGCATGTAGAAATCACATACTGTAGGGATTAAAATAATGAATAAAATATAATCCAGGTCCTTCAAGAGCTCATCAACCAGTTGAGATTACAGTCATAGATACATATTTAAATTTATCATTAGCAAACACAATGAAAGCTTCAGCAGACATTTAAAAAAAAATGTACTCTGGAAAGAAGAAGTAGGAAATTCTATTTTAAAACAACAAGTTCTTACCTTCAACTTGCTTTACCCTTGAATCACATCCTCTCGCTGTCTCTTGCTTTCAGATAAAACTAAATGTATTCTATTTACTGTGGCTATTTCTTCAAATCGCACCTACACCTATTAAAAAACAAAATTCAGCCAAGTCAATTTGATAATTTAATAGGCTTTAGTCAACGACTCATGAATTGGACGGCATCTCATCTAGCCAGCAGAAAGGAGCTCCAAGGAGCTGTACAAATTGGAAATTTTTCAGAGAAAGAAGGGGGAAGGAATAAGGAAAAAGCGGATTACCTCACCTTCCTTTGGGCAATGGAAAGGATCTAGGTGGCAGAGTACCTCACTGGTGCTGACCAGAAAATTCCAGACTGACCATTTATGACTGCATCCTGGGGAATGCTTTCCCCACTGCAATTAGGTTAGGTATTGAATCTTGGTTTCATGATGTAGGCTTAGCACAAGTGACTCCATTTTGGGCCTGTTATTTCTTTTTTAACACACCTGAATCACAAAATAAAGCTTCCACATCAAACACAACAGTAAAGCTGCAGTGGAAAAATTCACTCATCACAGTCTTCTAATTGCAAAATCCAAGTGTCTGAAAACAGCCCCTACGTTTCTAAGGCATTGGACCCACTATTGATCATTCTCTGCCCAACAAGTACCCGTAGCCCAGGTGACCCCATCCTGTCTCTTACTCCTCCCACTCACTCAACCTTTAAGCTCACTTCTTTCTGTTGTCTCAAAACCTTTCTGTCTCCATCTAGCCTTAAATTTGCTGTTTCATGAGTTTTGCCACAGGCTCTTTTTCTCATATCTTATAAGACTTTCTCCATCTCACAAAGGAGTGATTTTTATTAAAATGAGAGTTGCTACCTCACTCCCCCTTCAAAAAACATCCACTGAATCCTGGTTGCCTAATGACAAGCAATGCTTCTTATCATCTGGTCTGGTTAATTTGTCACATGATCTCTTGCTTCTCTTTCAACTGCTCCATTTATTGTCCCTCTTCATAGATCCATTACTCCATGGACTATTTTTAACTTAACCTACAATGATTGAACGTGATTAACTCACTCCATGGGTACACAAGAGGTTTCTTTGCTTTTCTCTATCTTCTACTTCTGTGATACTCTCCTGCCACTTTGGTGCTTTATTCCTCCACCATTCTTTTCTGCCAACAGACATACACACTAATTAATTTAACATGTTCTTCCATCTATCTTACATATAGTTAGTATGATATACATTGACACCTGGAGATCATGCACTTTTGTGTGTGTGTGGTATTCAGCGAGCATATTTTTTCCCAATCTCTTCATTATCACTCTAATTTGTTTTACTTAGTATTAAGAACTTGAAATTTATTCATTTTTCTACATATAATTCTACTTTACTAATGTTGCAATGAAGTTTTCTATTTTTCATTCATGCTTAATACTCATTGCTTAGTATTCTTAATTTAGACACTTGCATTTCTGCTGAAATACTTCTTTCAAGATTGTCACTTCAAAAATTGACTTTTTTGTGATACGAATTCTAAAGCATTTTCACTCTGGGAATATTTATTTCATTCTCATATTTACATAATAATTTAACTACATGTAATAATCTGTTTAAATTTTTCTTGAAAAAATCACCCCATTGCCTTCATTTTAATCTTATATTTAAATAAAATATAAATTTTATATTTCACATATTATATAATGATAGTATATTTCATTATATACTTTATATATAACAAATAATTATATAATATGCATTATACTACATACAACTTAAACATTTTATATATATTAAATTAGAATATACATGGTATACATATTACATATTAAATAAATACAAGACTTTGTATACTTTATCACATAATGTATTTAGTTTTTTATGTATCTGACATTCAAATAAATGGTATTAGCTGTGCAAGTGGCTTGCAATTTTACTCCATTTTGTAATTCCTAAGACCTTTATATCTATAGATGCATTTCATTTTTTTTCATTTCTGTAGTGTTTAGGGTAGGACTACTGTAACATGTATTTATCTATTCTGCTATTGAGAACATCTTGTTTTGAAGGGTTTTGTTTTGTTTCATTTTGTTTTTACACACATAGTTGCCATGAATATTCTTGAGCATGTCTTCTAGTGTACATGCTGAAGTTTTCTCCAGAGTACATACCTAGGATGGATTGCTGGAATACAGTATATGAACATCTTCAACTTTCTACGATAATACTAAGATTTTTTTCAAAGTGATTGCTCTAATGTATATTCTCATTAGCAGTCTTTGCTGCTATATTCCTCATCAAAATTTTATATTTCCTAACATTTTATTTTTTGCCAATCTGATGGTGAAATTGCAATTTTTTGTAGTTTTTCAAAACTAGTTTGCCAGTGGAGCATCAGGGTGGCTCAGTGGTTGACAGTCTGCCTTCCGCTCAGGTCATGATCCTGGGGTCCTGGGATCGAGTCCTGCATCAGGCTCCCTGCAGGGAGCCTGCTTCTCCCTCTACCTATGTCTCTGCCTCTCTCTCTTTCTCTCATGAATAAGTAAATTAAATCTTTAAAAAAATTTTTGCCAATTATTTCTTTTTTAACACTTTTGATGAAGGACATTTGTATATCCTCTTTTTAGAAGTGCCTGTCAAAATATTTTCATCATTTGTTTATCTTTTGCTCTGCCATGCATATGAATTATTTTTATATCTCCTATAATAATCTATTATAGATATATGTAATATAAATAATAACCTATTATAGATATATGTATGTGTAGATGTGGATATATGTACACATAATGCAAATATCTCCTTCAACTTTGTGAGTAATTTTTAGTCTTCTGATGAACAGATGTTCTTAGTTTCAATGCAAGTGAAATGCTCAAACTTTTAACTTCTGTTTTATGCTACCTATATCTTGTTTAAGGAAGTCATTTCCCCACTCCAAGATTATACAGTCTCCAAGTTGTCTTCTGAAACCTGTAGAGCTATACATTTCACATTTAAATCTTTAGTCCTTTTGAGGACATCTAGGTGGCTCAGTGGTTGAGCAGCTGCGTTTGGTCCAGGGTGTGATCCCGGAGTTCTGGGATCGAGTCCCACATCAGGCTCCCTGCATTGAGCCTGCTTCTCCCTCTGCCTGTGTCTCTGCCTTTCTCTCTGTGTCTCTCATGAATGAATGAATGAATGAATGAATGAATGAATAAATACATAAATAAATAAAAATAAATAAAATATTTATTAAAAAAAAACAACAAATAACATTGGAACGATAGAAGGATCTGATAAAGTCTGTCATATAAACAGCCAGTTTTACCAGCACCATTCATTTAATTCTCCAACCTTCCTACAACTCATCTGCTTTGCTATATTTTTGTCAGGTATAAACTGTCCATATATGGATGAATGTATTTCTTAACCATTTCTCCCTTGGTCTGTCTTATATTGCTCCAGTGCAAAATGTCTCAGTCATTTTAGTTTTCTAGGAAGTTTGGATATCTGGCAAAGTAAGTTGCTTACCTTTGCTTCTTTGCCAAAAGTATCTTGGGTTTCCGTATCATTTGTTCTTACATACAAGTTTTAGAATTATTAAACTTCATGTCAGATTTTATGAAATATCTAATAGGCATTGCAAGTTTTGTGAGAACTTCATGTCATTGGTTATTTTCAGTAATATACATTTTAAAATCACATAAATAAAAGCATTTGTGATGAATTATGCATCCAAAATTTGGCTGACTATAAATGTTAATGATTTCTCTTAAATCACTGTAGGTTTTCTGCTTAGGTAATGATATAACCTATGAACGATGAGGTTTTTTTCTTTTCTTTCCAATTTATGTAATTCTATCTTTTCCTTGCCTTACCATACTGATTAGACAGTATTCTTCTTTGCCTTTTTTTGTGAATATGAAGAGGATTTAAAAAGTATTTTTTTATTAGGTATTTGTGATGTCCTTTATCAGATTAAGTAAAATTCCTTCTATCCTTATTTGCTGGTTTTTTGAAATCATAACTGGATGTTCATTTTTACTAAATGATGTTTTCTGCATCTTTTGAAATGATTAAGAATCCAGAAAAAGACCCCCATATATAAGGCCCATTGATTTTTTTATAAAAAAGCAAAGACAGCTCAAAAGAAAAAGAATAGTGTTTTCAATGAATGATGCTAGAAAAATTGGATTTCATATGCCCCCCCCAATAAATCTATATCTATGCTACATAGAAAAATTACTCAAAATGAATCATGTTCCCCCCAAAAAAAATCTATGGCTATAAAATTCCAGAGTTATGCAAAGATTTCTTGGGTATGACATGAAAAACACAGTTTACAGAGAAAAAAACTTGATGAATTGTACTTCATAGTGAATAAAAACTTCTGCTTTTCAAAAGAGACTGTTAAAACAACACACAAGCCATGGATGGGGAAATACTTGCAAATCATTTATTTTAAAACATGCTAAAAGGTGCACATATATGGTATAAAGAACCCAGAAAAAGCAAGGAAGGCAAAGGAACAATTTAATTTAAAAAGAATGGACAAGACATCTCACAGACAACTTACCAAAGGTGGCAAGCTAGTACATAAAAAGTTCAACAACACCAATCATTAGTGAAATGTAAATTAGTATCACAGTGAGTCAGCACTACACATCTAATAAAATGGCCAAGATTAAGAAGAGTGATCATACCATGTGCTGGCAAAGATGAGGAGCAAATACATTGTCACACTTCGCTGTTGGGAGTAGAAACTGTATAATCACTTTGGAAAATAGTTTGGGAGTTTCTTAAGTTTAGTACACATCTATGTGACCTAACTATCCAACTACTAGACATTTACCTAAGAGAAATGAAAGCATACATCCACACAAAAACTTGTACATGAAAGTTCAAAGTAGCTTAGTTTATAATAAAAAGAAATGGAAACAACCAAAATATCCATCAAAAGATGAATAAGGGACAAATTATCAAGGAATATTATTCAGCAATACAACAGAATGAACTATGGATACATGCAACAATGTGAATGAATCTATAAATAATTGTTTTGAGTAACAGTATATAGACAAAAAAGATCATGTATAATATTATTCCATTTATGTAGAATCCTAGAAAATGCAAACATCAATACTGACAGAAAAAAGATCTGTAGTTGCTTAGGAGTAAAGGATAGGAGATATAGGAGGATCAAATTACATGAAGACACTTTTGAAGGTAATAGATATGTTCACTATCTTGACTGTGATGATTTCACAGCTATATTTTTATGTACAAACATCACATTACATATGGTATTATATAAAGTTTATTGTATGTTTTTTATATGTCATTATTGCTGTAACAAAAAACTACTCATTTTAAAATATTGAATATGTTTACCCTGAAACTGAGGTTAAAGCAGGATGTCCAGTCTTATCGATATGGGAGAGCTTGGTTCTTGTCTCAGAAGTCAAAAAATGAATCTCGCGGATAACAGAGTGGGCAAAGTGATAGAAGTTTATTAAGCGGAGATACAGAGAAAGATCTCAAAAGCAAGAGGGATTCTGACAAGATTTCCACTGAGGGCTTCTGTTGTCTCTCTTTTATAGGAAACTGACCAGGAAACTTGGTAAATTTCTTGTCAATATCAGGGTAGATATTTAGAACAAACATGGTGGACTTGTAACTATCATAATAACAAACAAGATGTTTTGGTAAATATCATGAGCCCAAACAAGATGTTCCCTTCTCTCTGGTTAATATCTCCTCCATAATATTTCTCTACATCTGGGATTTCTGTGAGCCTAGTCAAGTAGCCAATGGCCTTGAGATTCTTGTGCTATATTGGTTTGAGCAAGGACTATTGAAAACACCTGAATGACATATCCCTTTGTAGTCTAGTGAGTTACTATTACTTAGTAGCCATTAAAGGGGAATACACCCTAACATTTTGGAGCTAGGGAGCCAGGTTTATTTTTTGTTTTTACTGTCTTATCTCTGTTTTCTTGGAATGGGTAGAAGCCTGACTCTGGGGCCTTTCCCTTATCTTTCCCTGCCTAGCCCTGTCTGCCCCTAACTCGTTCCTATATCATTATGACTTCTATTCAGTATTGCGCACTGCTAGTTATAGCCAATGGCAATAAAGGAAGAAAAGTAATTAAATGGTCTCCATGAAACTGGGTGAAAAAAGCAGTTTCATTATTACATGGTGCTGGATCAACTAGACAACAATAGGGGAAAAAAATAAACCTTGAACATTATTTACACTGCCCACAAACATGAATTTGAGGTAGATTAGTTAATCCAATCAGTTAGTTAATTGGATTAATCAATTAGAATAATTGACTTGAGGTAATCCTAAAATTAAAAAGCTAAAGTACAAAGCACCTAGAAGAAAACATAGTAGAATAGCTTTGTGATCTTACTGCAGGCAGAATTTCTTAAGGAAAATGACCTAGAAATACTAACCAAAAATTTAAAAATTTGTGAACTGATCTTTTTAACGTTAAAAAATTTCTGCTTCTCAAAAGAAATTTAAAAAGCAAGACACAGAGTGGGAGGAAATACAATGACCTGGCATCCTGAATATATAATGATTCCCATAAACCAGTAATAAAAAGATAATCTATTTTTTAAAATGAGTAAAGGACTTGGAAAGGCATTTCACAAAGGATATCATATAAATAAAAGATCAACAAGCACATGAAAAGAAGTTCAATGTTATTGGTGTTCAGGGAATTGCAAAGTAAAACCACAGCAGCCATTATGCATACATTAAAATAGCTAAAATTTAAAAAATGGCATAATATCTAATGCTAGAGAGGATATGAGGTATCTAGAAAACTCCTATATTTTTGATAGGGGTGTAAAATGATACGGCCAGCTTAGGAAATGTCTTGGCAGTTTCTAAATCAATTGCACCTACCAGATCCAGCTATGCTACTCTGTGTCAATCTTGGTCCAAGCAGAGGAAAAAACCTGGAGCAATCTGAGCAAGGAAAGCTTAATAGAAACTGATTAAATATAATAAGAGATTAAGAGACTAGGCAAGTAAAGACAACTCCAAAGTACACAAGAATAGCACATAGAGGGGACAGCCACTACTTTTAAGACTTTGATAAAACACTCCCCAAAAGTGACACCCACCTCTCAGGAGAAGACTCACTGGAGTGCTCACTGGCTGGCAGCAGTGTGAGGGTTTCCTGTCAGTGGAAGTCAGTGGAAATCATCTCAAGAGTCCTGAGCAAAAGCATACCAGCACATTATTCACTATAGACAGTATGTTGTATAGCAGACCTCTATAATTTATGCATCTTATAAACCTTCATACCCGTTGAACAATTTGCTATTTTCTGCTCCCCCATCCCCTGGCAACCACCATTCTATTTTCTGCTTTTATAAGTTTAACTATGTTAGATGTCTCATATAAATGGAATCCTGCCGTATCTGTTCTTCTGTGACTGACTTACTTCACTTACCATCATGGTTTTGTTTCTTACCTTGACTGGGCTCATGAGATCAAAGGCATATGCATATGTCCAAGCTCATCAAATTGTACACATTAAATATGTGCAGGAATTCTTTTTGTACATGTATTATGCCCCAATAAAGTTGTTTAAGAAATAAAATTCTGGAGAAACTTGTTCATGGAGATGTATCTCACTGGAGATACTCTCCTACAAAACTTACGAACTGGGGTGCGCTGCCAGGAGAAGCTGTTGGTTTGAGCACAGCTGCCTGCCATGCAGCAGCAGTCAGGGGCTGGAGAAGCTCTAAGCGTTGCAGACGTTGCAGACATTGCAGATTGCAGAGGCTGGAGAAGTTCTCCACACTGCAGAAACGTGCAGAGAAGCTAACTGGAACCCAGAGGCAAACCTTCCTCCTGCAATGTTTCTCTAGCACCCTCTGTTGGCAAAATTTAACCAGATGAATTTGACGAAGGAACAAGATTTAATTGGCCCAGATCCATTTTCGCAGAGCCGGCCAAATTTCCCAGTGTGGAACTGAGAGGCTCTAACTAAGTAGCCAGCACACCTTCCCAAGTATTTAATTTACAAGGTAATAATTTCCAAAGGATCTTTAAATTTATATTTAACACAACCACTTTTGACAAGGATGTTCATTACAGCTTTTTTGCAGTAGCAAGAAAAGAGAAAAACATGGAACCACAACATAAATGTATATTAACACAAGATTAGATCAACACATTCTGGTATATTTACACAAAGGCACACTTCTACAGCACTAACAAAGAGGATTTCACACAACATATGCAAACCTGAAAAATACATTGAGTAAAACGTACATAGTGTATGATTCCATTTTTCATGAAATATAGAACTACAAAATTAATTTGGAGGGAAAGAAATAAGGATAGTGGCTGAGTCTAGGCAGGGAATATGGATGAGGATTAACTGGAAAGGCATGGAGGGAACTTTTTCCTGTCGTAGTAGAGTTCAATATTTTGATTAGATATTGGTTAAGTTACTGCACATTCATCAAAACCCATCAAGCCATACTCCTAATATGTGTGCATTTTAGTATATATAATTTTGCAATAATTTAAAAAAATTATACATCTGAGGTGACCTGACTAGTTTGGTTCAAATTAGCGAAATGAGGTTGTAATTTAAAAAATAAAGATATAAATTCAATTTTTTCCCATACTAACATATTCTGACAGATAGGACTTTAGTAAGATTTAATCCCATTTTAGTTTATTGTCATGTCATTTCCTAAGTCAAAATGCAAGACAAATAAAATTTTTTAGGATGAATAAAAAAATTATAGTATGATATATACTCACTGTTATGTAGCCTGTCTTAATTGCCAATTTCAAGGGGCTTTTATATCCCTAGAAATGAAGAAAATGGGGCACATATGTAAATGATTTCTATCTCTGTTGAAAGATTTATGTTTTAGCCTTCAAACAATAGACAGTAAAAAGACTTGCTGACAAATACAAACTTCTTTAAAATAGGAAGCCAAGCAGAACATGGGTCCTCTTTTCACATTTTTTGGTTATGTGAAGCACAATAAAAGGAATCAGAAAAAGCTATCCAGTTATTGTGACCTACATAACTGCCTATTGCCAAGGGGAGTAAAAATGAGTCTTATGTAATTGATGGTATAGTCAATGAAGAGTTTTTAAAAGCTGCTAAGCTGTTAGCTTTGAATGATTATATACAGTTAATATATCAGACATAGTGTCATCATAATTTTTACAATATAATGATGTGGTCATTAGAATTATAAGAATCCCTCCAGTATATATATATATATATTTTTTTTTTTTTTAGAAGAAAATTTAACACATTATGTGCTCAATTCCATTTGCTGATGTGCAAATTGCCAAAGCATACTTCTTGTAGAGCAAAACATGAATGAAGATGGGCTATCAGATATAATGTAATGTAAGCAAGGCAGTCAAAACAAGTAAAGATCTAATTTTGTGTCAAAATAAAACAAGAATTAAAGAATGGAGCTGCAAATCTTAATATTCTCATATTTCCTATTTTCATACAAATACATGACTATGATCAGGGTTTCTGTAGCAACAGGCAAGAGTGTTATCTGAGTCATGATATAGATAAATGGCTTTTTATATATCTTCTTTCTTGTAATCTTAGAAGGATATATATCAGAAATGATGTTATAGCTATATTTAAAGAACAAATCAACAACTCTGTCCCAGCAGCAGACTTTGGTTCTTGTCAGAATAGAAGATGTTAACTACAAGAGTGCTTGTATCTGTAAAGAACAACACAAGTGATTCTATTATTACGTGTACTGATTGATTATTTCTCTTGCTTTCTACACCATTGTCTTTCAGGACTTACAAAAAAACCTGACAATTTCTATATTGAACCAATATTGGAGTGTGAAGAAAGTATATTACAAAGTGGGTTTTGCACAAAGAGTAAGAGAAGTTTATATTTTGATTTTCATTTCCAATAGATATTTTAGTACATGAGTGACTGAGTAAAAAATTACATATATTATATACATGAGGACATGTCCCCATAAGCCCAATATTATTATAAGAGTAAATAAGAAAAATCTGCTTAGACTTTGTATTTTTATTAATAAAATATAAAATATATATTTTTATTCTTAATGAAAATTATTTGCATTTCTAAAGTAAACTTACTTTCTCAAAGAACATTTAACTTGTAAAGTGTAAAAACACTCTATGAAAAAGTTACCATAGAAAAATCCATATATACTATTGTATATTTATGTTATTTTACTGCATTCAATAAACTCAAAAATAGTGTCCTAAAATTCTGAACTTTCAAGTAATGTCATGAGGGATATATAAGGTAATTTAAAATAGTATCAAAATGTTTTTTATTATGCTAATAAAGAAATTGGATACTTCAGAATTTATATTAATCCATTTTGAGCAAACACAATTTCATATCACATATATTTATGCACTTATTATTGATTCTAATATCATTATCTTGGTATGAATTAGAAAGGATGTATAAAATTAAATGGAAATTATTGTAAGCAAGGTGCTTATAAATATATTAGAAGTTGTATAAAGATCTCAAAAATCATGACTGATATTTGATATCGAACCTTATTCTACTTTATGCTACAGATATTTCTATTGAGGTTGACGTCACTTTAGTGATCAACCACAAAATATCACAAAAAGTGGAAAGTTAAATTACCTTTCTTGGTTGAAAACATTCTTATTAATATTTCTAATATAGCAATTATTACAATCCATATTTATTTTATATCCTTAAGAATTATTGTTTTATGAAAATGTATATTCTAAAGTTCGTGCCTTAATTATATGTTGATTACTGTATTAAAAAGTGAAATGTAGGAGCACCTGGGTGCCTCAGTCAGTTTTCCCTCAGGTAAAGATCTCAGCGTTGCAAGAGTGAGCCCAGTGTGCTCACCACTGAGTCCACTTCAGACTCTTTCCCTCTCTCTCTCTCCCTCTGCCCCTTCCCCCAATCCTCCCCCACCTTGAGCATGTCCTGCATATACACTGTCTCTCTCAAATAAATAAATAAATAAATAAATAAATAAATAAAATCTTTAAAAATTAAAAAAAGTTAAATGTAGATTAATCATGACATTCTTAAGAGATCTGTACTTACAAATAATCATTTTGGAATTAATTTATTCTCAAATTTACCAGACTTTTACCTAGTCTACTTTCCCCCACTTCTAGAATCTTTGTTCCTTCTTTTAGGATTAGTTAACAGTTTTGCTAGGAAGGAAAAGCTTCCTTTGTCCTTCAAGGTCTTTCTAGCTGAACTCAGAAACAAATTGACATGAGAGAGATTAACAGGAGAAAATCAAATTTAAGAGGTGTTTGTGTGCAGAATCCACACATCCATGAAATTCCAAAGACAATAAAACAACATGAAGTTTATATGAGCTAAGGAGAAGGGTAGAGTCAGAGGATACAAAAAGAAGGAAGGCCATTAGTAAGAAGGGGAAAGATGTTTTGAAAAACAAAATCTGCCATGCAGATAAGTTTTTTAGATAAATGAAGTCTCTGTTAATAGTCTTCTTCCTGGTATAGGCTCTCCTTTCCCATTGTAAATTTAGGCAGTTGAGGACTTACAAGAGATATTTTCCTTCATTTGCTGGATTTTCATCACTTCTAACTCAAAATAATGTTCATGCCAAAGTGACTTATCTTGGGCAGCCTGCTCTTGGCCTCTAGAGTTTTCATATTGTCAGGTTTTAAAGATTAATTTATTTTTATCAACTCTTCCTTTCCCCAAATATTCTCTGGTTTTAAGAGTGTGATTTTTCAATTACATCTTCAAATTCTATTCTTTCAGTATATTTTGATCTATTGTATCTGAGTCTGAAGACTTGAAATTACTTAAACTGTTAAAGGTTTTCTTATAAATTGAATTTTCTCTTAAAGATACTTGTTCATCTTTGAAGGATTATTATCCTTATGAAAAGAGATGAAACAAAATGAGTTGAGTATTCCTACAACCTTTCTGTGATGTCTCTTCTTAACCTACATACCATTTTCACACCTAAATTAATGATTTAATTCTATTAATATCCTTCTAAGAGCTGCCAAAGCTTTGTTCCACAAATTTTGATATATTGTGTCTTTATTTTCGCTCAATGGAAAATATATTCTAATTTTCTGAGTCACTTACTTCTTGATCCATCATATAGTAGAAGTATGCTTTTTATTTCCACATATTTTAGAGATTTTTTTCAGATATTTCTCTATTTTATTTCTAGCATAATTCTGTCACAGTCAGAGGATATACTTGTATTTTCCTGCTTCTTAACATGCCTGATGATCTTTGATTGTATGCTAGATTGCAATACTGTGATATAATAAGAAATAATATTTGGTCTTCATCCGCAGTTCCTGGCATAGAGATTCTGAAATCCTTGGAATTTCCTGAGTAGTGAAGGTGAGAGGAGCAGCTTTTGTTATTCGTGAATAAGCCTCTTTCAACGACACCTGTTTATGTGAATGAGCTAATGAGGTGACTTTTGAAACACCCCTAAAGATGGAGGTGCTGACAATTGAGGAATCAATTATGTGGTTAGAGGATTGGCCCCTTACTGCCCCTTCCAGTCAAGGGAGAGGGGCTGGAGTTTGAGTTATTCACTAATGGCCAATGATTAATTAATCATCCTTACATAATGCAACCTCCATAAAAACACTAATCAAAGGGGTTCAGAGAGTTTCTGGAGTTCAATGAACACATCGAGGTGTTGGGAGGGTGTGCACCCAGTGAAGACATGGAAACTCTGTGCCCCATTCCCAATTTGCCTTATGAATCTCTTCCATCTTGTAGTTCCAAGGTTGTATTCTTTATAATAATCCAGGAACTTCAAGTCAAATATTTCCCCTGAGTTCTCTGTGTCATTCTAGTACATTTTTGAACTGAGGAAGGAGGTCAGTTGTGGGAACCCCCAATTTATAGCTGGTCTGTTAAAAGTACAGTCAACAACCTGGGACTTGCAATTAACATCTGAAGTGGGGGACAGTCTTCTAGGACTAAGATCTTAATCTGCAGGGTCTGCACTCAGTGTCAGAACTGAGTTAAAGTCTAGGACACTCGGTCAAGATTTGGAGAATTGCTTGTTTTGGAAAAACTCGCACATCTCGTGTCAAAAATGTTGTGAATAGTACAAGAGAGAGAGAGAAAAAAAGTTTTCCTTTTTAGATATTGTTAATTTTACTTACTTGAGTCCTGATTTCTTTTATTCCTATAAATATTCTAGAGCCTTTTTCCTGGGATGCAGGTAAATTACTTTGAAGTAGCTTGATCCTTTCTGAGTTTGTTTTTAAGATTCATTAATTAGGACCAGAACCAGGAATTAGCTAGGGCTAATTATGCCCCAATACTAAAGTAAGATCATTCTATGTATACTGTGTCCAAAGTCCAGTGAATTATGAGGTTTTCTCCAGTGGCTGATGAGCTATTTATGAGCACCAGACACTATTCTCTCTAACCTTTTTAGAGGATTTTTTCCCCCAGCCTCTGACAGTTTCCTCACAAGTATGCTCTGATCAGTAATCTATTGAAAACTTAAGGTAGATTCTGTCTCTATACATAGCTCTCTCTACATCTTTCTCCTCTCCAACACTCTCTTCTGCACACTCTAGCCTCTTTGGTAGATTGGACTCTCAGCTCCATCTTCTCAACTTTGGGAATTGGGCTATTCTTGGGGCTCTTTCTTTAAACTCTTCCTACTTGAGTGATTAAGCTGTGTAGATCACAGGGCTCACCTCCCTTTCAGGGAATACTTTACCACACATTATGTTTAGTGTTTTAAAAACCATTGTTTTAGGGCACCTGCATGGCTCAGTGATTGAGAGTCTGCCTTTGGCTCAGATCATGATCCTGGAGTCCTGGGATAGAGTCCAATATCAGGCTCCCCATGGGAAGCCTGCTTCTCCTTCTGCCTATGTCTCTGCCTCCCTCTCTATGTCTCTCATGAATAAATAAATAACGTCTTTAAAAAAAATAAAAACCATTGTTTCATATATTTTGTCTTATTTTTCTTAGTTGCTTCAGGGAAGGGTACATCCAATCCTTGTTTCTATATCTTAGTCCGAGGCAGAAGTCACAATCCACTTTTGACATTTATTATAAAATGATCCTAAACCCTACTGTCCCCCTCACAAGGTTTAATCTCTGTAGTGTGTTTGAATGTTTAAATTCCTATGACGTGTTATTTCCTTTAAATAAAAATGTCAAAATAGATGCACTATAAAATATTACCTATTTCACCTGATCTCACTTTACTACTTACTGGAAAGCAGCCTTTTGTTTTTGTAGTTTCAACCTAAATACGAAACCAATTGTTCTCACATTCCAGTTTGGATGAAGTGTTTAGGAAACTCTTGAGTTATATAATAAATGACTAACGCAAGTGGGCTGATGTATATATGTATACCTTTGCTGAAGGCATTGATTTACCTTAATTATAAGTGGGTATATTCACTTGTTAGAATGTGATGGTCTGTGTGAAATATTTTCTATAGCTCTAATGCTTGTATATGTTATTCATATATTTCATTCAACATGCATAGTGTTTGGGGAAATTTTTAATTTTTATTCTTAATAAAAGGTATTTTCTGGAGTGCCTGGGTGCCTCAGCTGGTTGACTCTTGATTTCAGCTCAGGTCATGATCTCCGGCTCATGAGATCCAGCCCCACATTGGGTTCCATACTCAGTGGGGAGTCTGCTTGAGATTCTCTCTCTCTCCTGATGCCCCTTACCCCCACCATGCTTTCTCTCTCTAAAATTAATTAATTAATTCATAAATCTTTAAAAAAAAGATATTTTCCTAGTTAAATAAACCAGGAGACATTGTTAACATGTTAAATAAAGAAAAAGAAGCTAAGCCATATGTTTCATTTAGAAGAAATAGTATTATCCCCAGGAGATCCTTTTTCTAAATTAAACAACAAAACACAAGTACACTCAGAGAGTCCTTATAGGCAAAAAAGGACTTCTTGAATTCCCAGAAAAAAAAGATAAATATGAAATATAAAATAAAAATGTATAGAAGTGTTTCTACACATGATTTTCAGATCAACTCAGAAGCCAAACTCATGTTTTACTTTTATAATCAGTCACTAGTAATTAGCCATTTAAAATTGGTGACATTTACTTCTGGATGTACAGCTCATACGTCCACTCATATTTTTTATTTCTGAGTTGTCAGTTACATAAAGTTTTAGACTTTTCTGAAATTAAAATATCAAGTTTTTCACTTTCAATAATATGGCAGGCTAAACATAACATTTCTCCTTCAGTAAACAATTTAAAATAATGACTAGAATATTATTCTTGCATTGGACATATACCTCTGGCCCACAATAATAAATAGGATTTCTAAGTAATTTTCTGGTGGTTATTTCACATGAAAGTCATTTAAACTATGAAAAATTTCCGCTCTATACCCCAGAGAATTGTATAATTTACCCTATTCTCCAGGTACCTATGCTCTATAGATTCTGGATCTAGTTAATCTTTTACCCAGAGATGTCCTCCTAAAGGCATTCAACAACAGATCAGGTCTCTTCCTCTGAGAATATATCAGTGGACATTTACTAAATGGTCTGACAAGGAGGCTGGCTAGATCCCTTTCTTTCTTTCTTTTCCCCAGAGGAATCCCTTCACCCTTCATGAAGAATGAATGTATCACAGACCAGCTGTTTGACTTTCTACAGTATACCTGCTGTAGAAAAACATGTATCAGACATAGTTTTATCTTCAAAGTGGATATAGCACAGCATTTTAAAATTCTTTTATATTCATAATTTTAATAAATAAATAAACCCTTTCTATATTTGGTATAATTAAATCTTGGAAAAGACTGATCCTGTCAGCCAGATTAATATGATGTCTCCATCCTTCTCCATGGCTCTAAATTAGCCTTATGGATATTGTGTGTTCACTGATCCACATATGTACAGAAAGTTTTCCCAAATTCTCGGAACATTAAAAAAATAAAGTATTCAAATTCCAGCTGTGTGTGCATAAAACAATATCAACACACCATGAATTCTTTTTTCCATACAACTCAGTAATAGAAATTATTTTTAATCTGAGATCTTAGTTGAGTTTGGTGTTTTTTCTTCTCCAGAGGGTTGTATTTCCTCATATCTGATTCTCATTATAGTTATGACTGCTAAATATTATTCAGATTATGTTTTACATTCTTTGAAGTATGTTTTTCATGACAAAAACAAATATTAATTAAGAAATTATTAGGAACAATGTACAGGAGGGAAGTGGAGATATACTCTAGGAGTGGAAACAGAATCAAAATCAAAATGAACAAAAGAAATCAAGTTTTGTGGGGATACAGAGGATATAATTATAGTCTAGAGATTAAGAAAGGCTTTGAAGAACAAGAAGAAATGTAAGGTTAAACTTTAAAGGATAAGATGGATTTTAACAGGAAAAGAACAAACTCCAGGCAGATTTAAGAACATTTCTGAATGCACAAGACATGTAGTACATGGTATGATCTGGGAGTTATAAGTAGTATGGTGGGGTTATGGTGGGAAATAAAGTTGTAAAGGTGTCATTATTCATAGTGGAAAATCATGAATGCCAGTCTAAAGAGTCTGGGTTTTATTTTGTAGGTTATGTGAATTTGCCAAAGTATTCTGAATACTTTGATGAGCCTGATGAGCCTTCAACAAGTTAAGCTTTAGAACTGATGTATAAGGAAAGAAATCAAAATAACATTTGTTGAATGCCAGTCAATGTCCTTGGCACTTCCATTTATTCTAATACACTTATCTCTGCCCCTAGTCCATGTTAAAACTGTAATATGTAATTTACATGTGGGGGGGAAGCATTCATAAAAGTTTTAACATTTACTCCAACTTATACTAGTAGTAAGTGGATAGAATTGAAGTTTACAGATAAAGGGAACCTATAGAGCCATTAAAACTTTAAGAAGGTTCTAAAGCAATTCAGTTGAGAGATGAGGAGAGTTATAACCAAGGTAATTGCCATGGGGAATTTAAGGAAGTGAGAGATTCAATATGTTCCAGGAGTTTCACTGACAATACTTAGGGGATGAGGAAGTCAGCAGGTAGTGAAATGTTTTTTAAGTCTCTCTTGTCCCAAGTAATGCAGTAAAAATTCAAGCTTGCTCTGAGAAGCAAGTTCTGTCATACTCTTGCTAGTGATCAAATCATTTAACCTTTTTGAACAAATTTGGAATAGTTATTTGAGAAAAGGAAAATATGTATAGTTTGGAGCACTGTGTCTGCCTCATAAGTGAGATTTAATAAGGTAAACTGTCACTGTTATGAAATACCTGCTTGGTTGTTCATCCTTTTTCCATTATCCAGCCTAGAAAAAGATGCATTAGAGTAATGGAGCCACAAATCTGACTGGCCATCTTCACATCCAAAACTGTACATGCTACATTATGTATTTACTTTATGAATATACTGCATAATTTGTAAAATAAATAAATTTATTGTGTAGGAGAAGGGTTCAACTGAATCGCCTTTTTTCTCCTTAGATTTAAACTATGGGAAAATTGTACAAAATGAACTGATGACGAGTCATGAGACACATTAGTGATAGGAAGGGAGGTCATCATAATTTTCAGTGTAGAGGTGGGACTGATAAATCTGGATCTAAAAATATGGCTTAGATGTGAAGCTAAAATGGCAGTCTCCTACTCCCTGTCAAAATCTATATTTGTGCACCCACCTATGTGGAAAGTTGGGTGCACAGAAGAGATCTGATTCACTAAGTTCACTGTATCGCATATTAGTTTTCTAGAAATTATAGAGTGAAGGAGACAAATTGTGGGTGTCCCTCATTATCTATAGAGGCCCTACTCATATAGTCTTCCCACATGGAATCAGCAGGTCCATTCTGAGCACAGACAGATTAAGTGAGAAATATAGCACATTTATACAAGTGATATTTCACTGTGATCCATGCACTGATATATCTATTAGAATTCTAGATCTCTTACCACTGTAGATAATATCAACTACCTTACTGTGAGGGGCTTTCGTACTCATTGCTACTAGGAAGGCTAGGCATCATGTGGTATAAACCCATAGGTGTGATGTTATTAAGAATTTAGTTTATTTCCCTAGTAACACTCAGCTTTTTTATGAGTTCAGTTATACCTCACAACTATCTTCTTTTGTGAGGAACATAGCCATCAATATTTCTTGGAGCTACTTGATCCCCTATTCATATACAGAAAGAATTAGAGTGTAAGAGAGGGGAGAAAGAGAGAGAGAGAGAGAGAGAGAGAGAGTAGAAATCATGATACTGCACACCTCTCACACAATCATTTTGCTCAAAGTTTCATTCTCATCACTAAATGAATCATTGTGGTTAGAAGGAAGCCATTATTTAGATCTGGTTCCTATGTCCAGCCTTGGACCAAAAACTGTGAAAGAATGGGGCACTACTACGCTGATTGGTTAAGCCGGAATTGATCAACCTTAAAACTGAGTGATCTTTCTCATTTAAATATCAGAACTGCAATCTTCTGGGTCTTTTTTATAGGAGGAAGAGGAACTGGGTGCCGGGGGATAAAATCTACAATGTACTGTGGCTGATAAACCTGGGAAGGTGGTGGGTCATTTCTAATATGAGAATTAAGAGATCCAAAATGTCCCCTCAAAAATTTCCCACTTGAACAAAGGAGAATGGAAACTTCTGAAACATGATGAGACCCATGAAGTTTCCTTTTCTAATTCCCAATCATTGTTATATTTTGTCATAAGATGTTAATAAATATGAAGTCCTATATTTTTATGTAGGAACAAATAAATTGCCTTATAGCAGTTATAAATGATAGATGATGCTATGTAATGTTTTATCTTTAGATTTAAGGTTAGAAAGAATAAAAATTAAAAATTGAAGAGATATAGCAACATGTACCACTTGGCTAAGGATCATAAGTAATATTTTTCATTATTCAAAGAAATGTAAGTTTGTTAATCTTTGAGGCAATTCTACATGTCTTCATTAAGTTTTCATTGCAATCCTATGTAACATTTATGCTTTATAAATGTCACAAAAAGGTCTCGTTTCAATTTGTGCTTGAACTTTCTATGGCCAACAATTTTCTCTACCAATACCTGCTAGAAATAACTTTGACCCTAAATATAACAAGCTTTCCCCTTTGGTTTTTATTTTGTTTTATGACCCAATTAACTCCAAATTAAGTAGGCTTTATGCTGAAAGAACAACATCAAATTGACATATAAATAATGTTATAAATAAACTCCCAAAGGATGAACAATGAAATCTGTTTAATGCAACTCATTTTAAAAGTCAACTCTTCCAAGCATGATAGAAATGGTTTTGTTCCATTTGAAGATTGCCATTCTATTTGAAATAATACAAGTAATGACGGAAAATTAATTTTATTTTTTTCTGAGACTTTTTTTCATTCTGTGTCATGTATATTGACTACCAAGTCTAACTCACAATTTTTGGGCTGTGTTATCAACAATTTCATGAGTCATTAGCTTTATTTACAGAATATAAGTTTATACTTATACTTGGATCAGCTAGATTTAGAACAACTATTCTTGGATAAATGCCCTTTACATTTAGAAAGCAACTTTTCAATACATACCTTTTTTTTTTTTGTAGGTAAAATTTATGTATACATTTTTTAAAATAAACTTTTTAGATTTACAGAAAACACTTTTAGAGTTAATTTAAGCTAATACAGAGAGTTCTTGTATACCTCACACTTTGTCTCTTACTATTAATATCTTACTTTAGAATAGTACACGATTAATGAACCAATTCTGACACATTATGATTTATGTAAGTCCGAGGTTTATTAGGATTTCCTTAGTTTTTATCTAATGTATGTTATTAGTTCCAGGATCCCATTCCAAACACAATATTGGATTAATAATTATGGTTCCTTAAGTTCCTATAGTCTGTGATAGTCTCTTTTGATTTTGCTTGTATTTAAGATCTCACAATTTTGAGGAATAGTGGCTAGCTATTTTGCGAGATGGCTCTCTATCTGAATTTGTCTGATGATTCACTCGTGATTACACTGGGGTTATCAGATTGGTGAAGGAAAGCCACAGAGATAAACATGCTTTTTCATCACATCATATCAAGGGTACATATTATCTACATGATTTATGACTGTTGGTATTAACCTTGATCACCCAATGTGGATAGTTTTTGACAAGTTTTTCCTCTATAGAATTACTTTTATTTTCCCATTTTCAGATTGTACTCTCTGGGAGAAGTCATTATGCACACTAAATGAAAGTTTTCTTTCTACTTTTTAATTCATATCCTTTTTTTAAAGTTTTATTTTACTGCCTATGACCCAAAACAAATAGAAACAGTGATAATAAGTGCCTTGTGCTGTATAAAATCTCAGGTAGAAGCTTTTAATAACCCATCATTAAATATTATACACTTTATTAGATTAAAAAACTACCTCCTATTATTAGTGCCAAGTAGTTTTCAATTATAAGTGGATATTCAACTGTTATCAAATATTTGCCCTATATTTCTTGGCATTTCCATATGATTTTTCTCCTTATTACATATATTCAGTGAATTATATTGATGAATTTTCAATTACTAAAAAATTCTTGCAACAACAGCAAAAACAAAGAGAGGAAACTACATTAAACCAAAAAGTTTCTGCACAGAAAAGGAAATTATCAACAAGATGAAAAGAAACATATGGAACAGGAGAAAGTATTTGCAATTCCTATATCTTTTTCTTTAAAAAAAAAAATAAAGATTTATTTGAAAGAGACAGACAAAGCACTAGTGGGAGGGACAAAGAGAGAGAAAGAGAGAATCTCAAGCCAACTGTGTGCTGAGGGCAGAGCCCAATGCAGGGCTCAGTCTCACAACTCTGAGATCATGACGTGAGCTGAAAAGAAAAGTCATACACTTAACTTACTGTGCCACCCAGGTGCCTCTGCAATTCGTAATATTATAAGGGATTAATATCCAAAATACATAAAGAACTCATACAACTCAATAGCAAAACAAACAAACAAGCAAAAACTCAACATCTAATTTAAAAATAAGCATAGGGGCAGCCCGGGTGGCTCAGTGGTTTAGCGCTGCCTTCAGCCCAGGACCTGGGATCGAGTCCCATGTCAGGCTCCCTGCATGGAGCCTGCTTCTCCCTCTGCCTGTATCTCTGCCTCTCTCTCTATCTCTCTGTGTCTCTCATGAATAAATAAATAAAATCTTTTTTTTAAAAAATGAGCATAGGATCTAAATAGATATTTTTCCAAAGAAGCCATACAAATGACCAACAGACAAATGAAATGATGCCCAACATCACTAATTATCAGGGAAATGCAAATCAAACTCACAATGAGATGCAACTTCACACTTGTTAGAATGGCTATTACCAAAAACAACAAGTGTTGGTGAGAGTATGGAGAAAAGGGAACTCTTCCTTGTGCACCACTAGCAGGAACATAAATACTAATTTACAGTCACTATAGAAAGCAGTATGGAGGTTCCTCAAAAAAATTAAAAATAAATCTATCATATGATTCAGCAATTCTACCTCTGGATATTTACCTGAAAGATATGACATCGCTCTCTCTAAAAGTTATCTGTGCCCTATGTTCATTGCAGTGTTATTTATAATAGCCAAAACCCAGAAACAACCTAAGTGTCTATTGGCAATGAATGGATAGGGAAAATGTTATTTTCATATAGATATATCCCCCCAATATATATTCAGTGTGTATATATATATATATATATATATATATATATATATATATAGCTATTCTTATCCATCTATAAAAAAGAAATCTGGTTATTTGCAACAAATTGGAGGGACTTTGAGGGCATTATGTCCAAAGTGAAATAGTCAGTAAAAGACAAATACCTCATAATCTGATTTATTTATGGAATCTAAAAAAAAAAAAAAAAATCAAAGCCAAACAAACAGAAAACGTACAGATGAGAACAGAGAACAGATTGATTGTTGTTGGACATGAGGGGGTGGATGGGCCAGGTGGGAGAAATGAGTGGATGTGACCCATAGGTACAGACTTCCAGCTATAAGGTGAATAGGTCCTGGGAATGTAATGTACAGTATGGTGAGTATAGTTAACAATACTATATTATATATTTAAATGTTGCAAAGAGATCTTAAAGTTCTAATCACAAGGAAAAACCTGTAAGTGATGATGGATGGTAATAATTGGTATTGGCTAATATGGTAATAATTTTCAAATATATATAATATATGTATATATTAATCATTATGTTGTACACCTAAAACTAGTATATGTTGATTATGTCTCAATTTAAAAAATGTTCAAATTGTACACTCAAAATCACATATGTTTTAAGTTAATAATATCTCAGTGAAGCTGGAGGAAAGATAAATGAGGAGTATGTTTAAGTTACTAGGAAGAGAACACTGGGGAGCTTCCAGGGTGCTGGTACTTACTGTTCAGGTTCCTGATTTGAGTGCTAATAGCACATGTATGTTCACTTTGAGAAAATGCATGAGGTAACTTGTGCTCTTTTCTGTATGTATGTTACATTCAATTAAAAAAAAAAAAAAAGCTTGCATTCCAACCAGAGGGAGGGAGATTTTGTTTTAGGACTTTCATTTTGCTCTAGTGAATTAATTGAAAGGAAATTAAAAAAAAAAAAAGCTTGCATTCTTTTTTTTTTTTTTTTAAGATTTCATTTATTTGAGAGAAGGGTGGGAGGGAGTGGGAAGAGTAGAGGGAGAAGAAGCTGACTCCCTGCTGAGCAGGGACCCCCCCCCCCCACAACAGGCTCAACCTGAGGACTGAGAGGTACTGACCTGAGCCAAAGGCAGACGCTTAACTGAGCCACCTAGGTGCCCCAAAACCTTGCATTCTTGACATAATTTTGACTCAGTCTGATATATGATCTTTTGTACATTGCTGAATTATACTTCCTAAGAATTAAATTTACTAATTTACTTAGGATTTTTTTTTTATGTTCCTGAGAATAATTAGCCTAAAATTGTCACTTGCTATTAAAGTTGGAGCAACTGGGATCCCTGGGTGGCGCAGCGGTTTGGCGCCTGCCTTTGGCCCAGGGCGCAATCCTGGAGACCCGGGATCAAATCCCACGTCGGGCTCCCGGTGCATGGAGCCTGCTTCTCCCTCTGCCTGTGTCTCTGCGCCTCTCTCTCTCTCTGTGACTATCATAAATAGATAAAAATTAAAAAAAAATAATAAAGTTGGAGCAACTTTGTAAAACAAGGTGAAAAACAAAAAAGTAAAACAAGGTGAAGAGTGTCTCCTCTTTTTTAATTCTCTGGACAGGTTTGCATAATATTGTTTTATATATTCCATAAATGTTTGGAAAACTCATCACTGTGGCCATTATCTAGTCTAGAGATTTTATTGTGGGACTTTTTCAATTATGGATTCAATTTCTTTAATAAAGAATATTTTTAATTTTTACTTGTTTGTGAATTAGTTTGAGTATGTTTTGCTCTTCTAGGGATTTGCCCATTTTCTCTAAACAGTCAGATTTATAGCCAAAGTTTATATGATTACAGACACATAAAAAGAGAGAGAGAAAGAGAGATGATAAAACGAATGGCAACATAAGGGTGCCTAGGTGGCTCAGTGAGTCAAGCATCTGCCTTTAAGGTCATGATCCCAGGGCCCTGGGATGAAGCCCCACCTCAGGCTCCTTGCTCAGTAGGGAGCCCTGCTTTTCCCTCTGCTTGGGCTCCCTCACTCTCTGTCTTTCAAATAAATAAATAAATAAATAAATAAATAAATAAATAAATAAAATCTTTTAAAAATAAGGGTAACATATAAATAATTACTGGATTTGGTTAATAGATATGTTATGACTTTGTTAAATTAACATTTGCAACATGGAGCATGGGGTGCCAGATAGTGAGACTTTGTTCAACAAAAGACTACAAGAAAACTAGAAATAGTGAATTATATTACCCAGAGGTCCTGGAGGAAGTCCATGGCACACTTGCAGAGCTGTGCAGCAGAGTACAGACAGAGGCAAAACCTAGAGCAGATGTCTTTATTAGAGTCCATGGGTAGAATGCCTTAGGGTTCCTAGGCTGACTGGAATGGTCAACCCTCCCCTCCAAAAAACAGGGTTTTGGTAAGCTCTTTAGAGGTCTAGTATAAGGGTTACACCAGGAGAGGACCCTGAGAGGTGAGGGAGAATGTTGACCACAAGGGCTGTTGAGGAAGTCACATCAGGGACTTGACATTTGCATGTGACTCTGCAGACTATCATCTAGGCCTTGCTTTCGCATGAGAAGCTAGTGTCAGTTTAAGGTCCCTGAAGTTTGCTTAGCCAAATGAAATGGATGCCAAGGCAGCAACACCATGGAGTAGCTTAAACTCTCAACAGGGCATATAGGGTTTTTTTTGTGATATTCTTGCAACTTCTCAGTATGTTTAAAATTAAATAAAAACAAAATGTTACAGAAAATATAAGATCAATCTTCCATCAAAAAAGAAACAAGTGTTCACTATTTCATTCAAATATATTTTCTGAGTTACCACTATGATCTAGATTCTTTACTATTATGCATATGAAATTCAAAGAGGTAGATGTACTCTCTTTCCTAATGAGGTTATTATCTTATGGGTGAATCTGGCAAAAACAAATGAAGACATAAAATATAAATTCTAAAAAGCACTGTGAATGAAATCTATAGGATGCAGAAATAGCAAAACTGACAGATCGTGTTGGATATCACCCTAGAAAGAATAGTCCAATTCCTCCCACTGACCTACAGCATCTCAGGTCTTCACCTGAAGGAAGGACAGAACCCCTTCTAAGAAGGTCTCATCCTTGAGACCCAGGAACCTAATGCTACTCAAGGCTAAAAGCTTAAGGACAACAACAGAATATATACCCACCATCACTGCTATTTCTACATTTACAAATGTAGAGCAATGAGTAACACTATTTTACCAATGTCATAAAATAAAGGATGTAGGCACAGGTGTAATGGACACCAGCAGCTGAGGGCAGACCTGAGGTTGGAAAAAACCTACCTGACAAACTAGCCCTACTCAATGCAAGGTGGTGCTGGGTACAGTTGAAACCTGCGATAAACCAAATTTAACCAAAGCAACAATCAAATTCAAATCCAGCTCAATTTTTGCATAGATTGACTCAAATCCCACACTAAAGGCATAGCTAAGGAAGAGGACTGACCAATTACATATACTAACAGGGGTGAAATTTATACAAACTTTCTTTTTTTTTTAATTTTTATTAATTTATGATAGTCAGAGAGAGAGAGAGAGAGAGAGAGAGAGAGGCAGAGACACAGGCAGAGGGAGAAGCAGGCTCCATGCACCGGGAGCCTGATGTGGGATTCGATCCCGGGTCTCCAGGATCGCGCCCTGAGCCAAAGGCAGGTGCTAAACCGCTGCGCCACCCAGGGATCCCGGTGAAATTTATTGTATGTAAGTTATAACTTCATTTAAAAAATAATGGTGAAATTGAGACTTCAGCTAGATTTATTCTGAAAAAAAAAAAGTCTCTGCTTTAAACCTGCAATTCAAGTGAAATTAAAAATTTTAAGGTTAAAGGAATATGACACCAGATGGAAATCTAATTCTGGAGGATGGATCAAAGAACATAAGAAAATGTAAACATTAGGGCCTTTTAAAAGTTATTTTCTATATATATGTTGTATGTATGTATATGTCTGTGTATTTTTAAAACTCTTTAAAAAGTACTGACTGTTTAAAGTAAAAATAAATAAATAAATAAATAAATAAATAAAGGGGGCGAGGGCTCCAGGGTGGCTCAGTCAGTTAAGTGTCTGCCTTCGGCTTGGGTCATGATCTCAGGGTCCTAGGATTGAGCCCCACGTCAGGCTCACTGCTCAGTGGGGAGTCTGCTTCTCCCTCTCCCTCTGCTGCTCCCCCTGCTTGTGCTCTCTCTCCTTCTGTCAAATAAATAAAATCTTTTAAAAAATGATTAAAGGGGATCCCTGGGTGGCGCAGCGGTTTGGTGCCTGCCTTTGGCCCAGGGCGCGATCCTGGGGACCCGGGATCAAATCCCACGTCGGGCTCCCGGTGCATGGAGCCTGCTTCTCCCTCTGCCTATATCTCTGCCTCTCTCTCTCTCTCTCTCTCTGTGACTATCATAAATAAATTTAAAAAAATTAAAAAAAATTTAAAAATTAAGTAAAATATAATGATGTAATCTGAGATGTATAGCATAGCTAAAGGAATACTATGTGACAATGAGAAGATATGCTAGTAATATAAATATACTACTGCAAAGGTGGATACATTGTGAAACAGTGGAATCATTTTTTAAAGTAAGTTAGATGGGTTAAAATTGCTTATTTAGCAAGCACTAAAAATAATACAGAGGCATGAGTAAAATGGCAATAACAGATATCAGGTGAAGTATGAAAATATTCTTGATGAACCTCCCAAAGAACAGAGAAAGAGAGCAAATGAAAGACAGACGGGAAAAACAGAAAATAAAAATAAAAATGTGAAAAGATACCATTCATGAAAGAAGTGGGCAAATGGTTGACTGGAAGAAAAAAATTGTGACAGTAGGACTTGCATTCGCAGTTTATAAAGCCCCCTAAAATTCAGCAAAATGACGAACATACTAAAAAGTGGCAAAAAGTGTTGAGTAGTCATTTCACAAAAGAAGCCAACGCCCCCGTGACTGAGTGTTCAGCATTGTTAAGTCATCAGTGGAAATGGATCTGCAGGTGGATTTAGGGTGGAGTTTGTTGCTGTTGTTTGCAGCCTGTTCAATGCCAGAGGCTGCATCTTTTTTTAACGTAGGTGACTAGCACGCAGTTGAGGTGCCATAGATATTTGAGTGAAGGAACCACACAAAGTCACAGATAGCAAAATTAAAAGAGAAAAAGGAGAGGAGACCTAAAAGAGGAGAGGAAATGCTTTCTGGGAAGAAGAAAGCAAACACTTCCCCAGGACCTCTTAGGAACCCTGACGTTGTCAGGGAGACAAGAACACAGCCCTCAGCTCTGTTTCACTTGGCACTGCATATCTGTGCTTTTATATTTGATGTCACTTAGCACATTTCTTCCACCTTCAAGAAGTTTCTTCCTTTAAATTATCCTGAAAAAGAGATCTCAAATAGTTATAAAGCTCTTCAAAAATGTACAGAGGCTGAACTCCTTTTAGAGCTGTGGGTTCACTTTCAGCTTTCCTCCAACTCTTTACTCTCTATCCTTGCTGTGAAACAGAGTAGCATGAGGATTTTGTAACTTTTTTTTCCTTCCTCTAGGCTTTTCAAAGACCAGTCTAAAACACCTTCCCCCTGAAGACATTCTTTTGCCCCTTGGTGGCAATTTTATTAAATGTCCTCCGTGATTCTGATTCCCAAACTGAAACTCTCTTCCTTACACAGTTTACTATATTCCAGCCTGATTTGGTTCTGATGACTTAACCTTGCTGAGTTTGCGCTTTTTACATCAAAAGACCTTGAGAAGCTATTACGCGAAAATTGTAAATGTCTCCAAATGAGTGTCAAAACATGAGATTTATTTTGACATGGAACATTGAAAGTAATATGAAAACCGTAACTATTTAATAATTATCATGCATGAGTCAATGTATACAAATTCTTTCAGAGTACTTATGAACCCTGCTGTGTTAAGTGCACTAACATCTTTTTAAAAAATTAGATGCTGGGATGCCTGGTGGATCAGCGGTTGAGCATCTGCCTTCGGTTCAGGGGTGGTCCCCGGAGTCCCGGGATCAAGTCCCACGTCCGGCTCCCTGCATGGAGCCTGCTTCTCCCTCGGCCTGTGTCTCTGCCTCTCTCTGTGTGTCTCTTATGAATAAATAAAATCTTTCAAAAATTAAATTGCCTTTATTTTTGCTTATTTATGAATTTCTTACTTAAAAACTGAAACTCAGTTAGTTTTGAGATCTCCCTCTGGTTTTTCTCTCTTCAGGCTCTCAAAGCCTGTTTACTTTAAAATTGGGGCTACAGAGCAACCGCCGGGTGGCTCAGCAGTTTAGCACCACCTTCAGCCCATGGTGTGATCCTGGAGACCCGGAATCGAGTCCCATATCAGGCTCCCTGCATGGAGCCTGCTTCTCCCTCTGCCTGTGTCTCTGCCTCTGTGTGTGTATGTGTGTGTGTCTCTCATGAATAAATAAATAAAACCTTAAAAAATAATAATAAAATTGGGGCTACTTGTTAGAAATTACTACAAAAATAAACAGGGAAAATAAGTTTGGAAACTCAACTAATCCCATGCCTTGGTAAGCATAAATGAATTAAAGGAGTCTTATTATCTATTTGCCAAATATTAACTAACATTTTGCTTTCTATGCTTATCTGGAGACTGAAAGACAATACTTAAGGACACAGTTAAGTCATGAAACTTCATTTTAACCTTTTCCAAGAAGAGATTAAAAAAAAATCTCATGTTACAGATTAAAAAGTGAGATAGTGGGAAATTTAACTTTTTTAAAGAAGGTTTGTGCCAAAAGATAGTTTAACCTCAAAAACTCTATTTTTCACCTCATTTAGGAAGAAAGGTAGAGCACAATAAACAAATATTTCTTCAACTTAATGTTGAAGGCACAGTTGAAATCACTATGATACATTAATAAAATATTCTGTAGCTTTCAAGTAGCAAGGGCTCTTCTCTGACCCTGGATTTTTACATTTTCCCATTATGTAGATTGACTGTTGTGATAGACCGAGGTGATTGATGATGGCTGGATCTCACAAGGTGAGAATGAATTTGATTGTCTGTGAATTGGGAGAGAAATGAATACTCACAGCAATTGACAGTCACGTTCCTGGCATCACATTAGCTCCAGATCCAATAAAGCTTTGAAGCCTCTAATAATTTTCAAATGGTCATTGAATGACAATTTCAACAAAATTAAAATGGTAGAAAGACAAAAATGAAAGTGATAGGAAAATAAAAAGGAGACTTAGATGTTATTTCTGATCCATATCATTTTATTGTCTAGCTGTGCACTAGAATTTAATGAAACATTTCCCATGCACAGAAAGGGTTTTCCCCACGAATCTATTTGGAAAGGTTTTCCATGATGTCCCCTATGAAGGACTTAAATTTGGCACAGCTAATATGAATAATAGTTTCTGAAATATGCATATGTTTGTATACTCATAAATGTTCAGATATTCATAAAATTGATGAAAGTATATATTGCTCAGTTTTTTAGAAAGTCATATTTTAATTAATAATAGGGGTTGGAAATCACAATATATTACAAGAAAACATTCTTTATAAGCTGGGTTCACTCCTTTCAGGAATGAGCACTTCAATAGTCACCAAAATGTGACCACAAAGTCACATTCATTTTGGAAATTTTCTAAGTCTCCTGATCTCCTTTGTGTTTAGTGAACAACTTTTGATTAAAATTTCCTTCAAATATAAATTGGTCAACAAAGAAAGAATGCTCTGAGTGCTAAATATGAAAGATGTAGTTCGTTTGGTAACTATAATTCTCATTATAAATTAGTTCACTGGCATTTTCATAAAATAGTCTCTGGTGCATTTGGAACCCATAAAATAGTATTCCTTGAATATACTGACACAAGTGAATTCCTGGACATAAAAAAATAATGATCATGTCTTGGATTGTTGGTATTCCAACCAGGTACTGCATCTCTATAAGGTTCTACCTGAGAAAACATTTGTCACCCCTTGGTTTTATCAAGATATTATTGTTTCAAAATTCCTGTTCCAAATTCTTTTCGAAAATCTACATATAAATTAAGATCACTCTACCCTTTAAATATGTCTTTCAAAAGCATTTTCTCCATAATTTCACATAAATTTCCAAAGAATGTATTTAAAAACATTACTCTGTGTATGCGTGTGTGTATGTGTGTGTGTGTGTGAGAGAGAGAGAGAGAGAGAGAGAGTGTGCTCAAGAGGAAATGATTTGAAACACTTTGAATGTATAAATCTCCCAATTGTTATACCTTCCCATCACCAGAATATCAAGTAGAACAGATGACAAAAACAAGATATACTGGCTCAGAAAGAGCCCTGTTGAAATAAATAGTACTGCTATGGTCTGAATGTTTGCTTCACCCCCTTCCCTCCAAATTAATGTATTGAAATTCTAACCACTGAAGGAGATGACATTAGTAGGTGGGACCTTTGGGAAGTGTTTAATTCATGTGGAGCCCTCGTAAATGGTATTAGACTTGTGATAAAAGACACTCCAGAGATAACTTCACCCCTTCCATCATGTGAGGTCACAGTGAGAAGACATCAGCTCCCTTGAAAGTTACCATGTTGGCACCTTGATCTTGGACGTCCCAGCCTTCAGAACTCTGAGAAATAGTTTTTGTTTGTTTGTTTGTTTGTTTATAAGCTACCCTGTCTGGGGGCACCTGGATGGCTCAGTCAGTTAAGCATCTGCCTTCAGCTCAGGTCACAATTCCAGGGTCCTGGGATCGAGCCCTCTTTGGCGGTGGGGGGGGGAGGTCCCCGCTCACCAGGGAGTCTGCTTCTCCTTCTCTCTCTGATCCTTCCCCCCTCCTCCCTGGCCGCCCTCGGCTCCCTCTGTCTTCCTTACTCTCTCTTACCCTCTCTCATTTGCTTGCTCTCTAATAAGTGAATATAATCTTTAAAAAAAAAATAGGCTACGCTTTCTGTGGTGTTTTTTTATAGCAGCCACAAATAAAATAACTTCTCATTAACACATGGATGCAGTTTGAATAAGCCAGCAATGAGATAGTATCATGATAGAGGAGAGAGTAAAGTAAAACAAAGTGATAAAGAGCATAGGCTCTGTGGTCTGATTGTCTGGCTTGAATTCTAGCTCCCACCTTGGAATATTTGCCAAAGTCCTTTTTGCCTCAGTTTCTCACCTCTGTAAAGGAGATGGCAATATTGCTTCTAGGATATTGTGAATATCAAATGAGTTTATATAATGAAAGGTCCTAGTGAGTAGTAAGCATTCTATTCATGTGAGCTTTCATTATAACAATGGCATATCCTAGGAATTTGCAACTCTGAGAGGCTCCAGATTACAAATGGCAGATTTGGATTGTTAAAACAGCTAATGCTTTCCTGGAATTATTTGGAGTAAATAAAGCTCTGTTACCAGTAATAATACAGAGAGCAAAAGAAGAACTTTGTATAGTGTATTAGTAAAGGAAGAATTTTCTCTCTCAAGATCTCTTAGGATAAATTATACAAATCTACATATAATCATTTATATAATTAACCATCTTTAATGAGAGTCTCCACTATCCTATCACACTCTTACATGTGACTATCACCAGTAAAAAAGACTGTCCTTACCTAAGGAAATGTCTACAAATGTACATACTAGAGCATATATATTAAGCTATATTTTCACATTTTTGTGAGCTTGTCAATGAAATGAAATATCGTTATTTTAAGGTCTTTTCTCATACTAAACTTTAGGTATAGAAATGTTTTCACAGCAGATATTCTAATGTTTCTTTGATATTTGTGACATTTTATTGTAGATTACAAGATTCTCCCAATGCATGGAACAGTAGATATATTAATGCAGTCCAATTTCTTTCCACAAGTAATCTATCATCCAAAGTAAAATAAATGGCTTTCAAAGAGAGATTTAATCATAAGCTAAAGAGAAATGGAAACTTTAAAGACAAGATTCAAAGAAAAGAAATAAAACCATAGCTGGCAAGACAGAAGCACATCCTCTCTGATTTTCCCCCATAAAGACCTAGTGACCAAGGGATTGATCCACATTTGCTACACACTGTCTTCAACTAGTTAAATTCAAATCATTATTACATTAATTCCATTCTGTAATTAAGGGTTCCCTATGGTTGTTATTTTTTTTTCCTATGGTTGTTAAAGAGTAGCATTTTTAAACCTCAGTTGATCATACCACTAAGTCATGATGAATGAAAGAAGGAAAGATGTCTCAGGATCATGAAGGGAAATAGAAATGGGAGATCCCAAGATATTTCCAAATCATTTTAGAACCCTCCAGTTAGAAAGCCAACTGAATGCTTACTGAAGCACTTCTACCTTACAGTGCCCTGCTCCCTCTGCCCTCAGAGAGTCATGAAAACTTCAGGGCCTTCTCATTTCTTCAAATATGCCTTTTTTATTTCTCTGAGGATTTACTAGTGTTGAGTTTAAAAAAAAAAGACTGTAAAGCCCAAAATTCTTTATAAACAGTACATAAGTGTCTAATAATCATCTATATATCTTCATTCATATAGTGTATTAGTGTTCCTTTTACTTAGAATTTTTCTGAACAGCCATTTAAATGTTACACTTGCAGCATAGTGCTGGGGCCTGAATTTTTATCATTCTTAAACCCTCGCTTTCTCTTGAGTATCTTTAATATCAGTGCTACATAACATAGGAAAGAAGAAAATAATCCCACTAAAGGATTCATTTTCCCCAAATTATCACAGTCACTAACCACCTCCCTCCCAGCTAGACTCTCTGCCCTAAAGCAGCTGATTTTAGAGTATGTGTTGATTGGTTCCTAAAAGCTTCCCTTCCCCAAACTATGAAGATTCCTTTTACTCAAAAGATCTCTATTTTCTTTCTAAAACAATCTTTGGAATCCTGAACTTCTATTCAATTATTTTACTATTTTTGAAAGGCTGATGCTAAATCTACAACTCCATATCCAAAGGTGAAAGGACACTTAAAACTTCTACTGTGCCAATTGAATTAATGAATGCAAGAGAAACATCACTTTCCAAAATATGGCTAAAATCTGATATTGTTAGTTTTTTCTAAAGATGTATGAATTTTAACAAGCTACCAACAATTTCTCTTAGGTCTCCTTTTCTTTCTTTTTTTTTTAAAGCATAAAAACATTTCCTTTCTTCTACTTTTCAAATAGTCTATTAGTATAGAACCTAATGCATGTGTTTATCAAAAACTATGACTGAATTATCAGAGAAAACTATCAGGTTAAACTGGTTACATTCAGGTTAAACTGGTTACACATTCTGTTTTAAGAGAAATTCATATTCTACACAATAATCTTCATTAGAAAAATTAGCTTAGAACCAGTGGCATAACTTCTGAATAGAGAGTAATGTTTGTAACAAGAATGTGCAATAAATGGTAAAAATGGCCATAAATTACCATGTGTTAGAATGCATACTGCATTGTATGTTTTATGTCACACATTTTTGTACATTTCAAATCCTTAAATTTATAAAACACAGGGAAACTGGCATTCGATGCAATCTTTATGAACAGTTTTTCTGTTTCATAGCTTTAAGATAAGAGGTTTGTTCCATTTGCTGCAAAAATAGTCCATCAACACAATCCACTTGATCAAAGAGTTTTTGTCAATTTTTAAAAGGGGGAAAATCCACAAATGTGTGATCCTATGTTATCTTTTCTATTTTCTGTTTGTGGCTTATACAATTTTCATGCTTTCAGGTTGTGACAATAGTTTTAACATTTTTAATGCATTTTTGGTACATCACTGAGGAACATTAGGGACATTTGCATTTTTTCTGCTCTTTAGCAGCTCATTGATGATTTTCATCATCCTCCATTGCCCCAAAGGAAATGTAGCCTTGCCTTTGCCTTTTTAGCTATTCATCATCACTAGAAATTTAAGTCACCTGGCTCTGAATGATTTACTCAGCAGAGATGAATAATTCTCTGCCTAGGCCTTTCCCACCTAAAGCAAAGATGCCATTACATTTAGGTTAGAATCAGTCTATTTAGGAAAATCTCAAGACATTTATGCAATTGAAATAAAATCCCTCCTCTGTAGGTGAATTTAAAATAGTAGTGTGATATAAGAGAAAGTTCTGAATGGCTTCTTCTGGCCTTTTTCTATGAAGTAGTAACTGGAATAAAATAATATGCTGTGCAGGAAAAGTGAAAATAATTACTCATGAAAAATATATATCTTTTTTGAAAAATATTTTATTTATTTATTTGAGAGAGAGAGAGAGAGCACAAGCAAGAGAAGGAGCAGCAGAAGAAGCAGATTCCTTGCTGAGTGTAGAGCCAGATGCAGGGCTCAACCCCAGGACCTTGAGATTAAGACCTGAGGCAGACACCTACCCAACTGAGCTCCCAGACACCCTGAAAAATAAATATCTTTTTAAAAAAACTAGAGTGTTCTTTAATTTTGGTGCTGAGAGCATTGTGGTAAATTTTAATCACTTTGATAAACTCCCCTACATTACTTTAAAATAGGTCTGATATATTGATTTACAAATTTGGTTTGATGATTCACTCAAACCTCTCATTTTCTTTTTTTTTTTAAATATATATATATATATATATATATTTTATTTATGATAGTCACACACAGAGAGAGAGAGAGGCAGAGACATAGGCAGACGGAGAAGCAGGCTCCATGCACCAGGAGCCCGACGTGGGATTCGATCCCGGGTCTCCAGGATCGCGCCCTGGGCCAAAGGCAGGCGCCAAACCGCTGCGCCACCCAGGGATCCCAAACCTCTCATTTTCTAATCATCATCATGTATTACAGTTTCTAGAGAAGACCTGGCGTCAAAAAGTATAACTGTCCCTTATAGATTATCCTTCACTGCTGCACAATTAAACCTGCTCCAAGTAAAATCTATCCTGTTTGATACGTTCAATGTCTTCTATCACTTGAAAATCAAATCCAAACCCCTTAATGTGGATCCTACAGCTCCAAGACATGTCTCATCCTCTTTCCCAATCTCCTCACCAGTCACATTCTTTATGCTCTGGCCTATCTTGGTGACTTTGGTTCTTAGAATTCACCATCACTTCACTGCACTTCATTGTCACACACAATTCCTCTACCAGGCAAATTCTTCCCCCTCTCTTTAGCTGCCTAATAGTAACAGTAACCTATGACTGTCAGCATTTTCATTTCAATATTTATTTCCAGCAAAACAATGCATATTTTTCATTAAGAAGTTCAATCTGTGGGGATCCCTGGGTGGCGCAGTGGTTTGGCGCCTGCCTTTGGCCCAGGGCGCGATCCTGGAGACCCAGGATCAAATCCCACATCGGGCTCCCAGTGCATGGAGCCTGCTTCTCCCTCTGCCTATGTCTCTGCCTCTCTCTCTTTCTCTCTCTGTGACTATCATAAACAAAAAAAAAAAAAAAAAAAAGGTTCAATCTGTGGTCACCTGGGTAGCATAGTGGGTTGTCTGACTCTTGATTTTGGCTCAGGTCATGGTCTCAGGGTTGTGAGATCTGAGATGGAGCCCCAAGTTGGGAGCAGGGAGCCTGCTTAAGATTTTTTTCCTTCTCCTTCTCCCTCTGCTCTCTCTCACTCACATGCACACACATTCTCTCTAAAATAAACAAATCTTTAAAAATTTTTTTTAAAAAAATCCAATGGGATTATGTGGAAAACAGAAGCTCCCCTTGTCCTATTTCCTATACCCCTCCAGATCTTGATTCTTAAAACACAGCCAACTACATAATTGGTAGCACTTAGTGCAAAATGAAAATATGAGAACTTTGTTCTAAAATCAAGAAAAAAAAATACAGTTAAAGGTATTAAAATATAAAGATTTTTTTCTTCCTCCTTAGTCTCTCAACTTGTATTGGTGTTTTATTTTTGCTATTTAATATTATTTTAATGTTGTTTTAAGTAAAAAAATAATTATTTGATGAATCTTGCCATTCATCTTTATATTATGTAATGATGGTATTAAGATATAAATATAAAAGCAGGGATCCCTGGGTGGCACAGTGGTTTGGCGCCTGCCTTTGGCCCAGGGCGCGATCCTGGAGACCCGGGATCGAATCCCACATCAGGCTCCCGGTGCATGGAGCCTGCTTCTCCCTCTGCCTGTGTCTCTGCCTCTCTCTCTCTCTCTCTCTCTCTCTCTCTCTGTGACTATCATAAATAAATAAAAAAAAATTTAAAAAAATTTAAATATAAAAGCATTTTACTTATATAGGAAACCACCAAAATTATACAATTTGCATTTCATAGCTTGTATATGAAGATGCATTTAATTCTTATCAGAACTCACTTGATTGTTTTTATTCTACTTCTGCATATGCACACATTCTACTAACTCTTTCCACCTCTGGCTCATCTTTCCCTTTCCTTCCATGTCATCATTTTCAGTGTTAGTGTCAGCTGGTTCAGGGAAGCTCCACTATCACTAACTCAGGTGTAGATGTAACATGAACACTTTCCATCATTTGAATCTTGCTCAACTCCCACCAGTTATGGATGCACCGGAAGTCTGAGCTCAGAAAGCATCTCAAGCGTTACACACATGGAAGCAAGGAAGACTGGGTACACATATTGTATATATCTATGGCTCACACATGTGCTCTATTTTTCCATTGGACTTTATTCACAAGACTTAAATTCAAAAAATAAAAATATTAAAAACTTCAACAGCAGAGCATTATATCAAGCATAGTACCCCTTAGAATCTGGGGTCTTGTGTAATTGCATGGGAATCACATGGCTTCATGGGAAGCCAGCACAGACACAGAAGCAAGCATTTTGAACTATTTGAGCTGTCTTTTCCTGAAATATCTAAATAATGTGTGACAAACTCACTCATTTTTATCACTAGTAGATACATTAATTACACTAATAAAAAATGCAAGGATTTTGCATTCTTCCAATGCACATGCATAAATACGTCCTCCCAATGTAATTATATAATAATTTTGTTAAATTATTAATCAGTGTTCATATTATGACTTCAAATCTTATTTACAATTGAGCAAGGTAGTATATTATGCTCATATAATCATTTCTTCTGTAGCTTTCTGTTTTCAGTGTAGTTAATAAATGCCTTACTTGTTTACTTCCTTTTTTCTTAATTTAACTCCCAAGTCTCCAATCGAATTCCTTCTGAACTTAGAAGGTAATTATCAGTATCTTTTGTTATTCATTTGGAGCCTAGACCTGCAGCTTTCTAGATTTGCTGTACACATTCTAGGACATTCTACAAACACTGTCCTGGAATCTTCTTCTTTCTCCAATAATGAATTCCCCTTTTCCTGAATCCCAATTTTTTGGATTTAGTACAATACATCTTCAATGAGTTCCTAAGAATGAAAACATGGAAGGTAAAAGTTTTGAGACCTTGCATAGCCTAAAATGTCTTTCATTTACTCCCCATATTGGTCAGTGGTTTGGGTGCAAATTCAAAGTTTGAAATCATTTTCTGTCAAAACTTGGAGGACAACGTGCTATTGTCTTCTAACTTTAGATGTAACAACTAGAAATACAGTGGGGTTTTTTTTTAATAACAGTTTTTTTGTATGTGATTAATTTCTTTCCTTTCTGAAAACATTTAGGATCACATATTTTGTTTTTTTCTCTTTCAGTATTTTGAAAATGTTCCCCATTATTCTTCTTGATTGCATTGCTTTTGTTTTGTTTTGTTTTAAAGATTTTATTTATTTATTCATGAGAGACAGACAGAGAGAGAGAGAGAGAGAGGCAGAGACAGAGGCAGAGGGAGAAGTAGGCTCAGGTAATCTGACATGAGACTCTATCCCGGGTGTTCAGGATCAGGCAGGCCCTGGGCTGAAGGTGGTGCTAAACCGCTGAGCCACCTGGGCTGCCCTGATTGCATTGCTTTTGACAGTAAATCTACTGTCCTTCTTGTATTTGTTTCTTTGTATGTAGTATGTCTTTTCACTCTGACTTTTTTTAGGTTTCCTCTGTATCACTGCTTTTGAGAAATTTGGCAATGGTGTACCTCCTTGGTCTAGCTTTTTCTTCTCTGTGTTTCAAGGGAAAAAATATTTAGGGCATAGGATTCATTGAGATTTGTGGATCTGTGGGTTTTTAGTTTTCACCAAACTTAGATAATTTTCAGCCATTATCTCCTAAAACATATTCTGTTTCCCCTAATCCATACAGGAATTCCAATTAAAGGCATTATAGGGTATTTGAAGTTATCCTACACCTCATTAATGCCCTTTTGCTTTTTAAAATTCTCTTTTTTCTGTGCTTTATTTTGGATGGTTTCATCTGTTCACTGATATTTTCTTCAGCAATGTGTGAGCCACTGTTAATTTCATCGAGTGTATTCTTTTCATCTCAGGTATTTCGGTTTTCATTTTTACGAGTTTGGGCTTTTTATCTTTCCTGTCTCTACTTGACTTTTTAAACATATGGAATACTGTTATAATAACTGTTTGTCCTTGTCTGCTTATTTTAACACCTAAATGAGTTCTGAGTCAACTTAGATTAATTTTTCTCTACATTATTATGAGCCTTATTTTCCTACTTCCTTTCTTGACTGTAAATTTTTTATTTGATACCCCACAGTGTGAATTTTACCTTTTTGGATGCCAGATATGTTTGTCTTACTGTAAACATTCTTAGACTTGGATCTAAGATAGGACTTCCTTACTTAGAAATGGCTTCCTTTGCTTCTTGTTTATAAGGTTTGCTAAGTACCACTGGAGCAAAGCTCAATATAGGACTAAAGTATTTTATTACTTAAGTAAGACCCAAGACTCTCCATATACTCACTTCACTACAGATCTTGAGGTTTTCCCATATAGAAGGTGGGAACTGATACGATTCCCAGTCCTATATGAGCATGGGAGCACTGTTACATCTAATCCTTTCAGAGAACCCTTTCCCTGGTTACAGATCACTCCCTTTTACATAGCAGTTCAGTCTCCAGCTGAACACTTAAGGAGATCCTCTGCACTTCTCCAGAATTCTCTCTCTGAGCTTCTCTCTTCTTCAGTGCTCTGCCCTTTAGTTACATGTTGATTATTCTCTCTAGAGCCTCAGTTCCCCTATTCCAAGTAAGGGGAGGGATCTGAGTTCTTCCTCCTATGCTACAGCCTGGAAACTTCTCAAAGGAATAGCTGGGCTTCATATAGGACTCATTTTATTGGTTTCTCAATTTTGAGAGTCATTGGTCTTTGTTGTCTGATGTCCAATGTCTTGTCATTCATTGTATCATCATCATGTTCATATTTTTGTTACTCTATCTTGAACATAAACAGAAGTCCCACCTATCAGTCCTCATGTTTGAAATTTCAGAGCATTTATTTAATTATTTAGCACTATTTTCTATTTTTTTAAAAAAAATGTAGAATCAATGTCTTAACTCTCTGAAGATTAGTTTGATCCTCCTTTCTGTCCTGTTTTAGTAAGTTGTCTTTGGACATCTCTGGTAAGTAGAATGTGGGCTACATGATGTGTGGCACATCCAGGCAGGGGCCGTAGAAAGGTTCTGACTGACTCTCCAATCTCTCTTGTGCTTAGGGGACCAGCAAAACTCCAGATGGCTCAGCATCCCTCAGACTGGATCTCTAAAGGCCCGCGTGTAATAAAGCCCTCCTGAACACAGTGGACTTTACATGAACAAGAAATTCATGAAGATATGTTAAAACTTGAGAGTTGGGGATTGTTTTATATGTAGCTGAAGTCTAGCCTATCTTGACTAATGCCTGACTCCCAAACAAAAGGTCGAGCATCTTTATTTCCCTCACTTCCTGCTTTTTGTTTGTCAATCTATACTGCAATGTTTTTTTCTCCATTAAAAGCTTTTTGAAGGCAGAGGTAATGCCACATAGCCATAGTTACTTAGAAAAATATCGGCTGGATAGATGAATGGCAGAGTTTAAGTCTTTTAGTATAACATATCGAGTGTAATTGATGCTTATAATTATAATTACTGGATGGATTGAAACAATGTAGACACATTAGCAGTAAAAATGAAATATAATAATATAATTGCATTCATGCATAATATTTGGGGAAAATCCTGAACTTTTCCTTTCTCTAGCTTTTTAAAATTCATTTATGTGGGAAGGATTTATTGTACACCTAGTAATCATATGCTGTGCTTCTTTCTAGGATATGGCCCTAAGAATAAGAGTATTTGAATTGAATTCTAGGACTTACAACCTTATCTGGGATTTCAGAAAAAAAAATGGCATAATAGACTTTCTTTATTAAAAAGGATGTATGGCCATATCAATTCAATACTTGCCGGAATGACTTTAAATACTACTTTCTATATTGGAAAGATTATGTCCAAATACTAATGTAGTTGTCTGTGAGCTAGTTATGTGGAACCACTAAATATTATGGATATGGCCCTAAATATCTTAGCTCCAGAAGTGTATGTGGCAGAGATCTTTCTTTATTTCCTTCTGCCTTTTTTTTTCCTTCCATGGAAGTTAACTCTTATCCCAATAAAATACCCATTTCTCAACAGGAATTCCCTTCTCCTGTCTAGCCAACAAATTTTAAGTTATATTTTGGTTCAGTTGTTTCCTTATCTCATGTATAGAATTATAGCTCCTCAAGGACAGGGCAAAGATCACATAGGGCAAAGACAGGGTAAAAATTGACCAATTTGGCAGGCATAGCACCTAAGCATAGCATGAGCATTCATTATGTAGCTATACACATAAGTTATTTACATGGAGTTCTCTTAAATACATGAACCCAGAAAAGTCTTAATTAAACTAATCTATCAGATTTCTTATATTCACCTCATATAGTCAGTATTTTTAAACATGTACTATATGCAAGTCATCTTTCTAAGTGCAGGGGCCATAAAAAGGAAAAAAATAACAGTAACTTTCCTCTCTTGTGGAGCTTACAATTCTAAAATATGAAGATCAGATTGTGACAAGTGCTATGGGTAAAAATAAATCCCAAAAGGAACAATAAAGTGCTAGAGGATGACAATGATGATGTTTCTCATAATTTGATATTGTAAGATCTTACAATATAAATGACTATCCAATAGACTCTGTAAAATGTTAAACATTTTTTATCATAAAGGGTTGCTTTTTATTTTCCTGAGACTACTTATGTGCTTTCTTTTTTAATCTCTATCCTTAAAATAATAGTGAATAATAAGTGACCCATAACTACTTCTGGATGGATGGATCCTATGAAACAGGCACTCTAAGGTGTTTAAAATGCACAGGTTTTAAAAAGGAAATTAATTTTATATACACATGCATATATATCTATATACATATACATACATATAGATATGGTCTATACAGAACATAAAGACTCCTAACTCTGGGAAACGAACTAGGGGTGATGGAAGGGGAGGAGGGCGGGGGGTGGGGGTGAATGGGTGATGGGCACTGAGGGGGGCACTTGACGGGATGAGCACTGGGTGTTATTCTGTATGTTGGTAAATTGAACACCAATAAAAAATAAATTTATTATTAAAAAAAAAGATATGGTCTATATCTATATCTATATACATATCTACATATAGGTATGGTATGAACTGAGCATTTAAAATCTAAATAATTGAAATGATTAAGACAACATCAAATGGGTTAGTGTTAAATCTAGAAATAGAATTCGTATCTTTTAATCTCAGCAACTGTGCCAAACACAACTTGAACATAACTGTGAAGGTGCTTTCATATGCCATTTAATATGATAAAGAAAATAGTTTTCAAGTTATATAAGTTTCTACAGAGTCTGCTATTTCATTTACACTGACTTCAAATGATCAAAATCTAGAAGAATAAATTCAGAGATATTTTCTTTCAATTATGACATTTCTGCATGATTTGGTAACATGTCTTTTTGGAACATAAGTTTTGACCTCAGGAGATCTGATGTTTTTTTTCAACCTGCTGATTTCTTGACTGATCTTACCCAAGTCATAAAACCTCCTTGAGTTTCCTCATCTGAAAAGCAGAGATAAGAAGAGTTTCTTGCTGTTACTGTTAGGATCGAAATGTGAATAGCTCTGAGGCCTTGGTATACAAGAGAATCAGGCCAAGGTAAGACAGTATAATAATTTACTGTACCTTCATCCTGATTTGGCCGAGGGGGTACTTGCTCTCCATTGCCAAAGTAATTTATCCCACAAGTCACAACTATTACTTAAAGCTTGACTTTTTCAAAGGTCAAAGTCAAGTCATCTGTTATGTTTGGCTGGGATCCCACTCTCATCCATTCTTTGAAATTTTGAAGTCAGAGATAAAAGATGTAGGTAGAAAAGAGGATAGCTGCATTATTAGCAACCAAGCTGGCTCTGTGTTCTGGCTTGCCCAGACCCTTCTCCATCCCACCAGCATTCCACACTCAGCGTCTGTATCAGGCTCCAGAACGTTTGACACATATAACTTACCTGCTTAGCAATGTACATGAGTGAAGTTCCTGGTCCCTTTACTTAAGGAACTTAGAGTTAATTAGAGGAGACAATGGTAACAGGATATAGCAACAAATTACTCAGAAATACACACTAAAGCTCCCTGATATAGATGAAAACTGATGTAGGAGTCATCAGGTATACCTTGTTATGAGGTACATTAACATAAACTATATTTCTCACTCTCCAAGTTGGTTTCTTTAAGTTAAAACTACCCATATTGTCCTTCTGTACATTTAGCCTCTTCTTCACTGCTTTCTGTCCGTGTCGGTAGACCTAAGACCTTCTCAACTTCCCAATTTTACATTAAATTAAAATAATTTAAAAATATATTTTTAATTACCATCACATTCTTCTTCTTTTCACAAGTTTCTAAAACAGGGATTCTAGACTTTATCAGACTTAACACCTTCCTTTATTATAAATATTTTAACACCCAATTTCTATCTTAAAATGAAATGCATAGATAATAACTTACATACTGCATATATTTTTGAAAATCAGTACAAATCTCTATAATATAAAGCTAATATGATAAAGAAATATTTTATAGCAATATACATTTCCATTTGAAAATGTTTAGGTATGACCTCACAGAGAAGACATAATAAAATAAAAAGGTACTTGCTCTGGTTTCCAAAATATTTTTTTTTTTCCAAAATATTTGTTAATTCAATAACTGCAAAAGCAGACTGATGTTGTTCTGGAATCTCAAAGATTAACATTGCTATTAGTGTTGTGCTTCCTAGAGTAGTGAAAAACTCTTAGCAAAGTAAAACTTCTGTTGATTTACACGATAGTTGCTTTGCTGGAAAATAGAGTTGTACTAAAACTACAGAATAACATTTTTTGTTTATGTTAAATGGAATTTTAGGCAAAGATAATTTTTTTAATTTAAATTTGCCAACATATAGTATAATACCCAGTGCTCATCACATCATGTGCCCTCCTTAATGCCCATCATCCAGTTGCAAAGAGAATTCTTAACATTTATGTTAAACTCTACGACATCTCACAGATATTTCCAAAGCTGATCAGGATGTAAGAAAACTTTGTTATGTGGTACTGTCCTGTGACTTGCCAAATGTCTAACTTCTCTGACTCACCTCTGTACTAAGTATCAAAGTACCTTCAAATTAAGGGAGGCCTGAGCAGCTTGGTTAGTTGGGCATCTGTCTTTGGCTTGGGTAATGATCCCAGGGTCCTGGGATCAAGCCCTGTATCGGGCTCTCTGCTCAGTGGGAACTCTGCTTCTCCCTCTCCCCTGCTCATGCTTGCTTTCTCTCTCTTGCTTTCTCTCTCTTTCTTTCTCTCAAATAAATAAAATCTTTGAAAAAAATGTTTTAAAAGAAGTACCTTAATTTAGCGCAAAACCATAGAAGCACACATGTGCATTGAAAGTGCCACCTAGAGAGCACTAATGTCCAACTGAGAAAGAATTGTAAAAAAGGCATAGTTTATACTTTCCTTTTTCATATATTTCTCAATACAATATATCTGGCTCTAATCCTCACTATTTCTATGTGATATTCTATTGTGTAATATACCACTTTGTTTAACTATTACCTTGCTGGACCACTGGGTTGCTTTCAAATTATGAAAGCAGTGGATGTATGTTTATGGACATATGTTTTTTATCCATCTCAGGAATTTCAGGATTGAAAGGAATAGAATTACTGGGTTCTAAAGGAGATGTATATTCAACTTAAATAGAAATTGCCAGATGTTTTCCAAAGTGATTCCTCCGTTTTACATTCTCATCAGCAAATTATGAACCATGATTCAAATATCCACTATCATCTAGTGTTTTACATTTAGATAATCTAGTAAGTGTGTTGTGTCTAATTATAGTTTTAGTTTGCATTTCTCTGATGACTTATGACTTATAAGATATTTTGATGTATTCATTGGTCACTTGGATATCTTTTTCTGTAAAATTTCTCTTCAAGAATTTGCCCATTTTTAAATGAATTGTTTTGTTTTATTCTTGAATTCTTTATATATTCTGAACAGAAGTCTGATAGATACATTTATTGCATATTTTCTCTCAGTCTGTGGTTTACCTTTTAACTTTCTTAATGCTACAGTTTCTAATACATAACCTTTTTTTACTTTGATGAAATCAAGTTTTATTAATTTTATAATAAATTGGAGCACTTGCTTTATTTCCATTTTAGAAATATTTACCTATCTAAAGGTCTTGAAAACATTCTATGTTTTCTTCTAAAATTATATTGTTTTAGTTTTCACATGACATCTATTACACACTTTGATTTAATACCTGTGTATGCTATGAGGTAAGGATCAAGGTTTATTTTTTCCCCCATTTAGATATCCAGTTGCCACAGCACAATTATGGATCATCAGTGAATTATAGTGATAGATTTCTCAAAAATCAATTGCCTGGCTCTATTCCTAGCCTCTATTCTGTTTATTGACCTATATGTCTATCTTGATGGTCACACCTTATGCTCTTAATTAGTATATACTCATAATAAGTCTTGATTAGTCCAAATAGCCCTGGAAAGAAAAATCCTGAAGAAAATTAAAATTGGAAGACTTAAGAATCTCTGAAATTTTAATAGTTCAAATCATTAATACGGTTCTTTTTATAAAATGCAAACTTTATTGGATTCTATCTTATTCTCTCCCTCTACTTTTTAAAAAAATACCTTCTGTTTTGAGATAATTTTATAATTAAAGTACCCAAAATTGGAATTGAAGAAAAATAGCCAAAATAGTAAGAGAGTTAATCAATACCCTTCACATATTTTCCCTAAATGTTAACACAGTTTGAAGAACTGATATTTCTTCTATAAATGCTATAATTCCTTAGTAAAATCATCTGGCTTTGGAATTTCCTTACTGGAACAATTTTAAAAAGTACTTCAATTTCTCTCATTGAAGTAGGATGATTCAACTTATTTTCTTGAATAGGTTTCAGTAGATTCTGTCTTTAAAGGAATAGATCCCTTTCATCTAAGTTGTTCAATTTATGGGCACTGAATGGTTCATAGTATTTATTCATTATCCTTTTAATGTCTATAGGGTTGTAGTAATGTCCCTGTTTTCATTCTTATTAATAATTTGCATGATCTCTCTTATCTAATATTCAGTCTGTAAAAAGGCTTAGCCATTTAATTGAATTTTTCAAAGAAAAAAAAAACAGCTTTTAGTTTCATTGATTTTCTGTACTATTTTCCTGTTTTCAATTTCATTGATTTCTGCTTTTACTTTATTATTTTCTTCCATCTACTTCCTTTAAGTTCAATCTGCCCTTAAAGGTAAAAGCTTAGAATTTTAACTTGAAATATATTTTATAATATAAATATTTATTACTATAATCTACCCTCTAAGCAATGTTTTAATTACATACCAACAATTTGATCTACAGTATTTTCATTTTCATTCAGCTTAAAATATTTTTAGTTTCCCTGGAGACCTTGCTCTGATTCATAGGTTATTCACAAATATATTGTGTAATTTCCAAATATTTGGCATTTCCAGACATCTTATTATTGTTTTCTTATTTAATTTGGTTATCATTCAAGAACATTACTTATATGATTTCTATTATTTTAAGTTTGTTAAGACTTGTTTTATGTCTGAGAATATGATCCATCTTAAAGAGTGCTCCATTTTCACTTAAAAAAAGTATTCTGTGTATGTTGGATAGAGATTTTTAAAAATACCAATTAGGTAAAGTCAGTTGGTAGTCTTGTTCATGTCTTTTATGTCCTTATTGATTTTATGTCTACTTCTACCAACTGCTGAGAAAGGAGTGTCGAGGTCTCCAATTATAATTTTATATTTGTCTATCAATTCACTGATTCCTTATTTGGCTCTGTTAAGTCTATAGATGAGCCTGTTGGAAGCATTCTTCTTCTCTGTTATGTTTGTATGTGTGTGTGTGAGTGTTTGAGTGTTTAGCATGTGTGTTGATTCTTTCTGATAGTTTTCATCTTGTCAGAGTTACCCATCTGATCTTACATGCTGTCTACCTTTTCCATTAGACCCTTTAACATATTAATCACAGTTATTTTAAGTTTCTTGTCAGATGGTTCCAATATCTGGATCATATTTAAGTCTTGTTCTATTGGTTGATTGGTGGCTTGGCAGTGTGTTTTATTTTTTTCTTCCTTCTAATATGCCTCATAGATATGTTTTGAAAGCTAGACAGCTTAAGTAGGTCAATAATGACTCAGGTAAATGATTGCTGTGCCTGGAAATGTTTCTCCTTCTACTACACATTAATGTGGGAATTTGAATTAATTGAGGCAGGAGTTGGACTAGCATCTTCAGTGCTCCACAGGCTTTAAATTTCTCTAAGATATCTTCTATTTACTGTTTGACAGAGAGCTGATTTTCCAGTTTTATTTCTGCTTTTCACATATGTCCCCCCACACTTAGCAGCTTGACATATTTTACTTCATGTTTCAATTCAAAATTTATTCTGTATAACCTTTTCTAACTCCCCCAGGCAAATTTAAGTACAGTTACCATAGTCTTAATTGAAAATCTGTTCTAATTGTTCATTTCCATGACTTTATACTCTTCCACTAAATTGTATACTTGTTTTAACTTAGAAAAGAGACTGGAAAAGGTGATTTATTTAGTTACTAAAGGTATAAATACATGGATAAATGGATGAATGTGTAGAAGAATTATTTCTTAGTCTATACTCATTTGATACATGAAAAATGCATGTTATAAATAGAATTGAAGGTTATGAAAATTAATACAAGGTTATTATGAATTAAATAGGTGAAAATTCAATATTATCATAATATTTATGCAGTATTTACTGTTTGTCTGAACAGGCCTACATGCTTTATATATATAAATGTCGGTTTATAACCAAAATATTCTGGTCCCAGAATCTGTTCCTGACCACTTTCTGATTATACTCACAAATATAGACATTCCTTGGATAGTTTTTACAATGGAGAAAAGACAAATCATTTCTGTGATGAATGAAGAACAGCATTCACTTTAATGACTGTTGATGTTTTCTTGGCTAGTCTATTTAAAACCACAGTTAATATTTACAGGGACATTAGTTTAAAAAAAAGTGTCTTATACAAAATTAAGATCCTATAGATAAATACCAGTTGAGCCCTAAACTTTAAATCCCAATAACATTTTAATAATATGTTCAAGTTATAAAGCTATTCTAAAGTTTAGTCGTTAAGAATACAAATAGATTTACTTTACCAGTTACTTTTGGTTACAAGAAATATTAGATTGGGATCCCTGGGTGGCGCAGCGGTTTGGCGCCTGCCTTTGGCCCAGGGCGCGATCCTGGAGACCCGGGATCGAATCCCACGTCGGGCTCCCGGTGCATGGAGCCTGCTTCTCCCTCTGCCTTTGTCTCTGCTCGCCCCTCTCTCTCTCTCTCTCTGTGACTATCATAAATTAAAAAAAAAAAAAAAAAAAGATTTAAAAAAAAAAAAAAAAAAAAAGAAATATTAGATTGAGTTCTGGCACTGAAGTTGAGGAATACATGGGCACGTCTGAAAATTGTTTAGCCAGTGCAATGGAATGTCTGTGTTTTGGACTAAGACACCTGTTGCCAGAAAACTGAAACTTGGGGATAGTATAACTGTAGCATAATAACAATGTTTTAGAATTGAATGGCAGAGAAACTGAGCATTTTAGGATGTACATCCAGTTTGTATGCATGTGACCTATCTTTATGTACTCTTCTCTAAGACCTAGTAAGAGAGGGATTTGAATGAAATTTATAAGAAATATTTTATTAAAAACTGTATAGGAGATAGAGAGGTAAGTAATACACATTTAATAAATTTTTAATACTCTATCAGAATGTGGCTCAAACAAGTTATTGTTTTCCATTTTGGTGCAGACATGTAGTGGCCCTTTAAGATGCTATTCCAGTTTGTTAATTCAGTGTTGAACATATGTAGCCTGTTTGCTTATTTCTTATTTCAATGACTACATATAGTTTACTTTTAGAATTTCAATTTATTATTTTTAAATAGATCTGATATTCTTCCATTATTCCCTCCTCTTTTATCATAATCATTCTTTCTCTAATTCTTCATTCATTCTAAAAGTTTTTTAAGAGTTTACATCTGAAAGTTCTATTAATAATTTTGAGAGCTTAATTATTGAGAGGTAATATTTTGAAATTTTTTCTGCTTTTTCTTATTAATTAATAAGTTTAATTTCTAGTTCTTTACACTATCAACTATGAATGTTAACTATGAAAAGCTAATTAAGCAGTGTATATTAATTTTCACAAAGTCAGAAATAAGAAAACTTTCATTGGATTTCAGTATTGAGATACACCACATTGAAATACTGTGCTCTTCATTGCTATTTCTGAAAACTGATTTCAGAAAAAAAAGGTTACTATTATCTCTTACAAAATGGATTTTTTAAAAGACACAAATTAACCGGAACTTGATGACTCTAATCATATGGTTATATTACTGATTATGAATAATTGGACTGAAAAATTATTAAAAATTAGATTGGTTATATTAACAAAAATCTTTTGATGAAAAGGTGGAGATATTTCCCTTGGATGACATGTGTGAGTCAATTTCTTTAATAGGGTCAAGACCAAGTTACCTACACTCTAGGCAACACTATAACCTACTCTATTGTACAATGGATTGATCAAGGATAGTAAAGATGGTTTGTTGAGTGATTTATATTACTGTCAAGTGCTAATATAGTCCATGTTAGTGTTTTATCTTAAAGGAATTTCAGAAAGCAATAAACTGATTTGAGCACCATGGTCTTGAAAAATTACCTCACTGGTGTTAGTTTTCATATCAAATCTGTTATTACTATTAGAGGAGTGTCTGTATTCTTGCTTCTTCGTCTTAACCAATTAATGATTGAAGAATTCTCAACAGACAAAAAGCAAATCATTTCTCGATATTGTGCTTCTCATAAGCCCCATGACCAAAATATTGACTACTTTTTACTACAGCAGGAGACATAAGTATAAGCGGATGGTATTTTTTATATTTGCTTTCTAATTAGCTGCAATAGAATGATTTCATTTTTTTCTTACACCTTGTTCTTTCAATCCTCAGTTGTCTTGCCAGTAAGGTAAGCTATCGCATTTTGAGATGTTAACTGGAAAGAATGTCAATTTAGTGGTAAATAGCTGCTGGTCAGCTCCAAGTGATTGTTGCCGAGGTGGAATGCCATGCTAGTTACGTCTTCTTATTTTGCACAAAAATCCAGATATCAGGATTTTGTATGTAATACCTCAATTTTGAAATCTTTACAATTCAATTTTTAAAAATCAAAACAAAGCATTAAAGAGGGAACTAGAACCAAACACTGTTTTTGACTCAAGTCAGTTGTGTTGACCTTTGGTGTAGATGCATCATTTGGCTTTTTATGCGTTATTGGCCTTTTAATGGAAGATTGTGAGGCAATAAATTCCCAAGGTTGTCTTGTATTATTCCCTTCCTCAGGAGATATTTCTTTTGTTAATTTCATGGGCTGAATAAAACTAAATACAAAGTTTAGTGGATATGTAGCAACTTGAAAAAATAAGGTGACTTTTTCACTAAAATAGACTCCTGATCTAAAACTTAGCAAAATTTACAGGCATAAAGGACATCTTTATTGTTCTAAATCAGGCCTTTAAGAATGATTTTCAATAATGGGAGAATCACTCCATTCTTCATTTACAAGTGAATTAGCATAACAAAGCTGCTTAATGTGAGAGTTCACAAAGCTCTGATTAATACATTAATCCTTACATTTTACAATGGAACTAATTTTTGCAAATAATTTCTATAAGAAACCCTCTCTATTCTAGGATGTTTTTCTTTCAAAATATTAACTCTTCAGGAACTGCTGTTTCCCTGAGTAAAATATAAATTTTGAACTAAAGTATGGCATTCACTAGGTGTGAGAAGCACAAAGTCATTCCTTTCCTGAAGGGCCTGTGAATGATGCTTCACTAACGTGTTTATGTCTCACATTGCCTTTCCTTTTTACACAGACTGAACCAACTTCCTCTCACTCTTTGCTGGGCCAGAACTTAAAACTCCTTTTTATAATTCCTATGGTTATCATTACAAAGTACTTAAAGAATTCAGTGAGGTTTCATTAACTATGTGTGCACATATAAAATACTCAAAAGGCTTAAATCCAGGCAGATTTATGTGTGCTTCAGGATTCTGGCTTTTCTTTTTTGCAATTTTCTTGAGAGCAGGGCTTGATTCAGAGTCCCAAGTATGTAACCAATGTTGATGCCTTCACTTGCCAGGAAATCCAATCTGATTTGCCAAGAAATCCAGTCTCAAATGTTATGGTCACTCTCTTTCTTTTCCTAGGGTTATAAAAGAATTGGGGAAACTTGTTTGCATATGGGAGAATTAGGAAAAAGCCTCCAAGCATTGGACCTTCAGTAAATCTCCTTTTTTTTTAAACCTACCTGGTAACCTACATACAGGTCACTTAAAAGCCCACCACCACGGATGCCAGGGGGCTTCCTTTCTGAAAATACCTGTGCTTTGAGCTTAGCAGCCAATCTTCTCTGACCGGGGTATTTCTCTAGGATTCACTCAGGAGCAGATCCACCAAACCCTATCTCCCCAGCTCTTATTTACCATGCCCTAACCCCCAATGTCCTTTACCATTATACTGAAGGAGAACAGAAGTTGCCACTCTAAAAGATGTCTCTTTCGCATAAGGATTATCATAAACTGGTTATTTTTAAAAAACTACAGACACAGGAGAAACTATAAAAACTGAATAGAAGTTACCCTTTTGTAAAAAAAAAACATTTAAATTTATAGGGGAAATCTCTATTAGTAAAAATGTCTCCCTCTCTGTTCCAGGGAAGTGAAAAATGATTAATTTTCTACATATTCTTATCAATAAAGTAGGCAAAGACTTAAATCTGCATAACAACCTGATCCTTATTTAATGTATTTTTCCTGGTAATCTCTCATAAGTGGCATCTCCTTGATGAGGAAAACAAAGGCAAAAAAAAAAAAATAGATAAAATTAAATTTCCTTACAACTTGCAGCCCATTGATGAATACTTGAGAAAGGCAGAGTATGACATTCCTTAAAGAACTCACAACTGTCTTTTTTTTTTTTTCTTTTTTTTTTTACAACTGTCTTAATGTTAATACTTTGCTAGGCACAAAAAGCAACTTACCTTGATGATAGCCAGACCACTAGGACCCTGTAAATCTTCTTTAACACGTGAAAATCTTTATAGAAATTTCCTTCATCTTTATCTTCCCCACTCCCCAATTTAAAAGTATATACTCAATCACTCTTCACGATCCCAGTGTGCTTCTTCCTGCCCATGGTTGTGTCTTGTTCCCAAGCTTTAATAAAAACATCTTTTTGCACTGAAAATGTCTCAAGAATTCTTTCTTGACCTTTTGCTCCTGGTTCATATCATATCATCCTCTTCACTCTGTCTTCCTCCAACGTTTTTTGTCTTTAGCTGGAGATGCTTTTTAAAGTGGTAGCTTGTGCCATTTTGGAAAGTTACTCAGTTTTCCTGGGTATCTCCCATATATACAGAAGGTATACCTGTTATTAAACTTGTTTGTTTTTCTCCTGTTAATCTGTTTTTTTATTCAAGGCGTGTCTCAGCCAAGAACCTAGAAAGGTAGAGGAAAATTTATTCTTCCTACTTCATAGTTTGGTGACTATTAAGAGACTTTCTTTGTGGAAACCATACTGTCTGGAACCTATAGATGGGATCCTGAAAACTAGCCAATGCTGGTGACAGGTAAGGATTTTTTTTTTACCAAAGTCAGCTTTCTCTGATCTCTTTCTATAGTGATTGGTTGAGATATAAAGGTAAAAATTTCTTGTCCCTTCCTTTTCAAATGTAGTTTAGCAGGAGAAAATATTTGTGTGAACGCTTTCCTTGGGTATAGTGACTCTGGTAAAAAGTTATTATGAGGACTCTTTTTTCTATTGATCCTTTTCCTCCCAGAAATGGTTATTGTTTTCTTCTATTTCTGTCGTTTGCATCATTTGTCATAAAGAAAAGAACCTTCAGATGAAATTTTCCTTTCATCTTGTTCTATGTCTTGAGAACTTGGCTTTGTGACCAGTAAGAATATTCTCTCTGGTCTCTGCCATTTGGAGGATGCATGTACTAGTATGCTTCTGGTGGACAGCCAAATAGGCTATGGATCTGAGAAACAACATTGTCTTTGTCCAACTGTGCCAGATGTCAGGGAAGCTCGCCTTATGGGGTCCTTGTTTTGAAGGGGCCTTTGTCATATCAATCTTCATTGTTTGTTAGTGCTAGAAAAGTCCCACTGCAGTAGCATCCATCCAGTGTAACTGATTAGCAGGTCTGTGACTAGAGGTGTCTCCCAATCTTGTGGGAAACCAGAGACATCATTTCACTATACCATTCTTATTTCCTATGTCTATGAAGGTGTTTACTTTCTTAAGCAAACTTTGGAAGTGAACGTGCTGAATCCTATATTCCTCCTTCTTCCTTGGTAAAATGGTATTTAATTCTGAATTCTAAGCCAATTTGGGGAGTTACTAATTTTTCCCTGAGTGTCTCACATCTATAAATGAGGAGTACATGTTAATAAACTGTTTTTCCACCTATCTTATCTATCTATCTTATAGGGGTCTTAGCTCTGAACTCAGATACATGGAAGAAAAATTATTTTTCTTCTCCTACAGTTAGGATCTTATGCTGAATAACCTTCATTTCCATCTCAATATACTCTCCAACTTTCTCCATCCTGTTATTTGCCCCAGAGCTTGACCTCCATGGAAGGTATAAGATGAGCTTGCCTGAACTCTGAACTGACTTCTGTGATTGCTATCACTTGGACTCCACTGGTGTTCTGGCTTGGCCACTAGGAGGTTCTTCTGGCCAACGCATATTAACTTATTTTTCATGATCCTTGCCTTTCCCCATTCAGCCATTTTAGACTTTCTTCCTCATACTCTCACCACCCTATAGAAATTTAATTTAACTTAAATTTAAGTTTTCCTTTCTCTAAAGTCTCAGTTCTACCTATGAGAAACTGAATTTCAATAATCATTTGATCCCAGCTGTCGTGATAAGTGTCCCACATTGTTGCCCTAGGGTGCTTCACTATCCCTTGTTAATTTCCACACCCCTTCAAACATATATCATGAGGTACCATCCTGATAGAGGCCTGAGTTATTTATTTGTGTCATGTTACTGAGTCTTAGAAAAGGTTAAGGACTATTCTGCACATCTTCAGATAGTTATCCAGAACTCTGTGAGATTATATTTCTGAACTTTAAATTAGGGATGGAGGTATAGTGGCCTACATTCAGAGTAATATTTGTAAAACATGTCTGATCAGGAGATTCCTCTATTTGAAATCTTTTCAAGCATCCATTCCCATTTGGGCAGGATTATATTCAAATTCATTTCCTTCATACCAGGAACCACCATAGCCTGGTTACTGCCTACCTCTCTAGATTCATTTTGAAATATATTTATACAAGATATACTGAAATACATCAAATTCATTACCTTAAGTGTCTCAGAACATATTACCTTCTCCACATAATGTACTTTCATATTTCCCTTCCCATATCTCCTTGCCTAAATAATTTCTTCTTGTCCTTCAAAGGTGAACTCAATCTTCATTTGTTCCAAGAAGCCTTCCTCCATCCTGCCTACCATTACATCTATTTTTTTCCCATCTACTCAGAAAGGATCCTGTGTAAATGGCTATTATAGCATCTATTACACTATTTGTCACTTTTGGTTTATTACCAATATTCTCAATAGTTCCTTGCATATAGGGACTGCCTCTTATTTGAATTATCCATGCTTAGCACAGTAGCTGTCATACAAGAATAGTTTAATAGTTGTTGAATAAATGAACAAATGGGAAAAGGGGACTAGTATATTGTTTAAAACTCTGAATATATGAAAATAGACCAATTTTCCTTCATGAATATAATAAATTGTGATCTATCTCAGGGTTCCTGAATTCTTCTTTGTCTTATTGTGTCTAGATTTCTCAGAAGTCAAGAACAAGCATATTGTGTTCCAAAGCACTGACTTATTCATGAAAAATCTTATCTTGATTTCTCACCTCTTCCCTACCTACTGAATTAGGCTGACAACTTAAATGTAAACTAAAAATAATTTCTACCTTTACCTTTTAAAGCTCAGTCTTGTCATAGATAACCCCCGGAATGGAATCTGATGCTCTAAATTTGGTTGATTCAAGAGTGCTCTCATAGGCACTATTTTTGAAGGGGAAGGGGAAGCAAGAGTGAGAGTGAGGTAAGGTTAAATTGTGTCATGATAGCAATAATGGATTCCATCTTTCTCACAGGGAGCTCTGAAACTAGGGCAGTTTTTCAGAGAACCTCAAATCTGGGTAAGAGACTTAGTTCTTTGGACTCCTATAATTGCCCTGGGGAGGGAATGTTACTTGGGGGAGGAAGCTTCCTTTGGTGAAAAACAATTTCCACAATGGCATGCAGCTGTGAGCTACCAGCAACCAGCTTTCCCAGCAGTCAAGTGACAGGGTACCTCAATCCTAAAAGATTTGGATGATGAACCACAATATCAACTACAAACTACCTTTTGTGATGCCTCGATTCACCTGCCTCATAGTAAGTTCACCCCATCTGGGAGCAGTTCCTCCAGGATTTTGATTGGTTTCTTGTCCTGAGAGACATAAAAAGAGGAAGATCAGTGAGATGAACTATATAGCTCACCCGGCTGCAGCTGGTTTCAAGTTTGGAAGTGGTTTTTATTTTCTCTCTCTTCTACATCCCATTCTAGACTCCCCTACCCTTGACTAAACTTATGTCAGTTTGAGTTTATCTGGTGGACCATCAAGACCCTCATCTCTGAGGAATCTGAGCCCCTTTACAGTGCCATTCCTCAGATGAGATTAAACATATTTTGCTATATTTTCTTCAAAATTTTAGCAAATAAAGTGTTGAAGAGTTGAAATATACCCTCCCTCAACTCATTCCCTTCCTTCCTTTCCAAGGCTACTCACCACCTGAAAGAGAAGATCTCTCAATCTCTTGCATATTTTCACTTCATCTCTTTATGATTACCTGTTTGACATAGATACCCATAGATAACATGCAGCAAATTAGTACCCAGGATAAATGTGCACATTGATAAGCAAAAAAGTAAGCTACTGTACAGGAAAAGAGGGAGGACAAAGGAAATTCACAGAAAAAATGAACTCAAATTGCCAATAAACAAAAATACTTAAATGAAATAATCAGGAATTACATGTTATGTAATTTTATTTTATACTATCACATTTTCAACCATTAATAAATACTTCTTGGGTTTTTTTATTTTTCACCCTCTTCTCTCATGGATACATTCAGACTGTGAATTAATCAGACCCCAACTTTCTCCTTCCCTCTTTTGCAATAAAGACACCTTATTTCTTTGAACAAATGCTATACCAGACAAAGGACACTTAAAATAATTGCTCCTCCCTCTCTTTTGATATTATTTTTAAAAGTCATTTTATCTCAAAGACTTTTGTGTTTTTCTATTTCTTTCCATATCTATGAGTAATTCATAAAATATTTTAAATTATTGTACCATGTAGGTACACATACTGATAAAAATTAGTCCATAAAACTAGTAGTTGTATACATTAATCTTTTTTTTATTGTAGGATGATAGTGAAATTAGAACTTGGTTAATTTTTTCTCTCTTGTGGTTTGAAAACTGATTTATTGCTCATCGTTTGGCATAATGTTATTCCCAGCAAATATATCTTTATTGTTTATTTATTTAAAATAGGGCATATATACAAAACAACAAAAAAATTATGATGAGCACAGAAAGGGTCCAAATGGAATTGAGAGTCCAGAGGTATGTACACTGTCTGTAGTAGAAACTGCTTTTGGTTTTTTTTCAAGAGTCATTATATCTGAAAGATCCTGGAGAAAATTTAGTTGAGTTTGAATTGTTTTTTATTACCATCAGTCTGAATATTAAATAATAGTAACACAGGATTCAATTTATCTATGATCAGTACATTTATAAGAAATGGGGATAGACCTTAGAAATCCCATGTTCATTTTTGCAAGGAAGCCAGCACCACTACTGGGTTTGTATTATTAGGGTTAGCAATGTGCAAGGCTTTGTTTTCCATTCTGCCACCCCCATATTAACATCACAAGACTTACTTTTGTTTTAATAATCTAACTTCTCAGACTCATCATTTAGGGTACCTACTGATCTTTGTTCAACTAACCCCATAGTCTTGTAAAATTCTCCTTGGATGTCCCCATTACTGCCTGATGGTATAAATTAAAATGACAGCATTCTATATCCCTATTAAATCATAAATGTTAAAATGCAAAATGTCAGATGAGAAATAGAATTATCTAAAGTTGGGGATAGAGGAGAGAGAACACCAAGCTATAGCAAGAAAAGCAAAAGTTCTTTGAATTAGCTTAATCTTAATTTTTTAGGGCTAGGTGATGCACTGTCATGAAAAATGACATGCAATAAAACAGAGTAGCATTAGACTTAAAGTGTTTTTTCACATTAATAATGCAAATTTCTTACCTTCTGCAGATCTTTGTTTAATATCTCTTAATAGAATAATAATTTCATCTGAAATACAGTTTTTCTTGTGTTTTTTTTTCATTTGTTAAGAAATTGTACTTCTTAAGTTTCTGTTTATTTTAAATTAACATTATGAGCAATTTTAGGTTTTCTTTTAATCTAATAGTTTAGGCTGCTGATCTTATGATATGAGAAAGTTTCATCAAACCTCTTTGGTTTCTAAAGGAAAAAGTTATAAATTTTCCTTTTTTACTGTGTTAATAAAATATTTATGGAACTGTATGCATATTATATCCCAAGTTTTTGCGTAGCCTGCAAATTAACCCCTTTTGAGTTTAAATTTTATAGGTAAGAGCTGATATTCAAAGAGATTACATAACTTGCTCAAAAGCAGAAAACTAAATAGTACACTTTCAGAACTAAAACCCAGATCCATCTCCAAAATTCACAGTCTTTAGACTATTCTGTACTACATTGGCACAATGTATTCTCCAAAGCAGAGAGTAGTATGTAGTCGATGCCACTACAATGGCTAAAATATTCTCTTGCTATTTGATCAATTCCATGTTGGATACCATGAAGACTCAAAAAAAAAAAAAAAAAAAAAAGGAACAGTTGAGGCTATAACCCTTAACTGGCACCAGAGGTTGTCCCTGTACATTCATTATCACCAGCATCATTCTTTCCCTTCCCCTACACTGGTGAGAGAGGAGTTTCCATTAGCCAGGAATGTAATCATTGTAAGAGATCAATTTCCATTCCTGAGAACTGTAGGCAAGACAAGAAAGGACAAGGAAGAGGTAAGCATGGCTGAATATAGGTAGCTTTCTAGAGTGACAACTTCAAATGTGTCTTCTTTTCAAAGCAGGTTGATTTTTCTGTTTAATTCTTTGTTGATTTTGTCTCGTTTTATTTCTATGTCATTTGGCCTTTTCCCTGGCATTAAGAATGGCATTACAGGACAGCCCGGGTGGCTCAGCGGTTTAACGCCGCCTTCACCCCAGGGTGTGATCCTGGAGACCCCGGGCATCCCTGCATGAGCCTGCTTCTCCCTCTGCCTGTGTCTCTGCTTCTCTCTCTCTCTCTCTGTCTCTCTGTCTCTCTGTGTCTCTCATGAATAAATAAAGAAAATCTTAAAAAAAAAAAAAGAAAAAAGAATGGCATTACAGTCTTGCTCTCCTCTCTATGTGGTTGCAAAATATCTGCATGGAACCTTTAATTATGCTCATGCTGGTATCACTTTCCTAATCCCTGGTGGCCAGAACTCTTCATCGGATGACCTGCTATTTAACATGAAGTATTTATCAATGACTGGACTGTTCAGGAATGGGACTCATAAAACAAAATATGGAAACTAATAGAAGGACATTGATTCTCTGTCCCATCCAAAGATAGGTCACAAATTAAGTAATAAAGCACACATTGCTGCTCATGACGTTTCATTTCTGTGAAGCTGGAGTTAGTAATGCATAACCCATAGACAGATGCATTAATCTCACAAACTATCTAGATAGGAAACCATAGGTTGACAAGTTGATCTTTATTGCTATTCTAACATGCCTGTTACAGAAATTTGTATTTCCAATAAACTCAGCCAAAAAGCAACAAAGGAAATTAACTGAAACTTGCAGTTTTACACCAAACAAGTCTTTATTCTTTTCTTCTTTACTGAATCTTAGTGCCAGCTTTGCCTTTCCAAATTTGACTCCTAATATTTCCATCTATGTGAATGACAATGAAGTGCAGTGGTTCTTAAAATTTGCCTCTGTCAAAGCAGCATTTCTTCATATACTTTGGCCCTAAGGAATGTGAATCTCAGGGAGGAACTCTCTAGATTTTTAAAGAAACAGTGATGATTATGCATTCTCACAAGATAGCAATGATTTTCCCAGTCGGATGAAAGCAGGGTTTGGGTGGACAGCCTTCCAAGCAGAGAAAAAATATATATACACATAGTAGCTTGATAAAACAGCATGTGTTGATAGAATGACAGATATTTCAAGATGAGAGCAGCTTTGGGAATCTGAAAATAAATATCTAAAAACTATTCAGGAGTAATAAAATGAAGTGGACTTTTCTGTTCTGCTAATCAGAGTGGAATCTATCCTATAGAAGATGGAGGGTTACTGAATATTCTTAAACCAGGAAGTGGTTAGGCAAAGCTTATGAATTTGGTTCCTGGAAGCAGTCTGCCTGGATTCAAATGCTGGATCTTTCCCACAAGCAGTGTGACCCAAGGGAAGTTGTTTAACATCTCTGGTAAGTTTATCAGTTTTCTCATCTGTTAAATAAGAAAAATACCACATATGGTGAGTGTGAGGATTAAATTTATTGAATTGAAATATTTAAAATGCTCTAAGGAGTCCTGGCATTAAGTAAGTGTTATATACATTATTTGTAGTAATTGTTATTATTTATCATCTGAGTCACTCAGCATTCACTTTATTAACCCTTTTCCACATGCAAGACACTGTAATATTCAACACTTAGGAATAAAAAGATGAGCAAGACAAATATGTGCCCTCTGAGAGCTTCAGATATATAAATTGTACTGTGACAAACCCTAGAACAGAAGCAAATATCACAGGTTACCAGGGCTGAAGCAGAAGTTATTTTTCCTAGATGGAGAAGTAAAATTTCCTCTTTGAGTCTTACAAATAAATAGAAGTTTCCCAGGGAGACAAGTGGGTAGAAGAATATCATTGTAAAAAGTGGCATGATGTCCTAGAAGAATTTCTTTTTTTGATATTCTGCGAACTGAGTAATGTGGTTCTAGTTCAGAGGGTATGGTGGAGCCATTGCAAAAATTGAACATAAGTAGGCAGATGCCAAATCATTAAGGATTCTTTTAATGTCCAGCAAGTAGGGTAGCACTTATTTTTTTAAAGATTTGATTTATTTATTCATGAGAGACACAGAGAGAGACAGAGAAAGAGAGAGAGAGAGGGAGAGAGAGAGGCAGAGACACAGGCAGAGGGAGAAGCAGGTTCCATGCAGGGAGCCCGACGTGGGACTTGATCCCAGGGTCTCCAGGATCAGGTCCTGGACTGAAGGAGGCACTAAACTGCTGAGCCACCTGGGCTGCCCTGGTAGCACTTATTTTTAATCTCTGATTAATCTTTCAAGACTTTTAGTAAGACCATGTCAAAGCCATGGACTGCTTTAGGCATTTATAATTTTTTTCATCTGATAATTGAGGAATATATCTGTAATTCAAATAAAACTGCAGGATATCACTGAGTGTATTTAGTTAAACATATCTAAGGAGAATTATTCAAATAATAAGACTATCTCAGCTATAATCACAGAACCCATGATGATTAAGTTTCTAAAAAGAATCTTTTTTTTTTTAATTCAATCTTCATTTTATGCAAAGGAAGAAAGAAAAGGAAAAAGGAGTAAGAAAGATGGAGACAAAAAAGGAGAAAGTGAAAGGAAGACAGGGAGGGAAGTAAAAAGTGAGGGAAGAAGGATAAAAGAAAATCGATATAGGTTTCATAAATAAAGATGAAGAAAATTATAAATGGTAGAATAAGCTTCTTGGGTATAGCTGAAGTAAGAATTAATATTCACTTGCAAAACTGTGACAATGCAACCTTTTAGTGCAATGAGCTGGATACCCAAGGACATTTCCTAAACAATAGTTCCCAAACAATCGTCTGGTCTAATTTCTTTTTATATAAGGAAACCTTGATATACATATGGAACATAAAAATAATAGTTTTTTTTTCATCTGTAACTCTCACTTGGGAAGACATAAGCAGAATCTACTCCTCAGCCACTGAAATAGCTAAAATTGGCATGTTAGTACGTGAAAAATAACAAGCAAACTGATGAAATAGCTCTCCACTACTGCCACCATTGCCTTCATTCCAAAGATTAGAGGCACCACAGGAAGTGATCATTTTCTTGTTAAATTCTTCAACTTCTGGCAGTCTTTTTCCTCTCCTCCTCCTTAACCTCCTTCATCATTAACCTCTTCAGGTAACTTTGTGTAACCCTTGACGGGGTATGTCAAAATGGAAGCATTGAAGTGCAACCATGCAGTGTTTCTGAGAAGACCCATCTGACACAGCTAATCAAGAGGCTTTGGTCCATAGGCTGAGCAACATTTTCAACTAGTCATTGTACAGAAAAGAAATACTGTGCTGAAAAGCTGTTTAAAATTATAGTGCATGGTTGGTGGTTGATAAGAGAGGGTTGGCTCTTTTTTGTTTTTGTTTTCTAAATAAAAGCTGTTTTTCTTAGGTGGCAAGTTTTTTTTTTTTTTTGGTAACCATTATTGAAGGGCCTGAAATGTTTTCCTAACTTGTAAAACTTTCTGTAGCAGGCAAATTAACTGACCTAACATAGTCATATTAGTCTAGGTATATGACAATGCAATCTGTAAAACTCAAGCAGTAACTGAGACCATAGCAACCCAATAAAGTAGAATTCATCAAAACAAATTATCTGGGAAAACACAAAAATTTATCTGGTATTTGTTCTCTCATATGTATACCAAGAGTCATGTAACCTTTAAAATTAAGACCAAGATTTAAGCATTTCTGCCATATGAGAAAAGAATGAGGAAGAGGAAGAGGATTCTCATCAGGAAGCAACCATGCTGGTATTATGATCTTGCACTTTCCAGCCTCCATAACTACAAGAACAAAGGCAGACCCTCCAAATTTTAATTCTTGAACTGATATCATCAAGATGGTGACATAGGTCTTCCCTGACTTCAGTGCCCTTCACAAGAAGACCAACTAGCAACTATCCATAGACAAGTACTCTTGGGAAAATCTGAGAACCCCCAGGAGTAGAGTTGAAAAATCTCCTTGGACCACAGAGTCTGAGAAGGAGAGCATTAAAAGGTCTAGAGGTGTGGTTTCACTCTGAACCAATTGATCCTCCCCTAAACCAGCACAGCCCCCACACTGAGAAGAGTCACTTGGCCCTATTTTCTCCAGGGCAAAAAGAGAACCCAAAGAGGACATTCAGCTTCCCCAGCATTGTCAAATGCTTTGTAGAAGGCATACTTAGGTCTCTTTCTACAAGAGTCAGTGGGAGAATCTGTGGGGCTTGACAACTGGGGAAACAAAGATGGGGGTTTGGCTTACAGCAATTAGATTTCAGATCCTGGCAAACTGCATTCTTACTAGCAGTAATGCCTGAACAGAGATACTGGAAACTGGCTCTGCTTATCTGCAGAACCAAGTCAGTACCCTTTCTGGCCAAGGGGCTTGGATGGCAGTTCTGTCTGATTTGAGCCTCAAGCCCCTGGGCCGTACTGGGCATAAGGCCTATTCTATGGTGATGGCTGGGCCAAGAAGCCAGATTGGCAGCCCCACCTAATTGCTAAGCCTCACTTCCAGTCCCACCTGACCAGAAAACCTGGTCAGAGAAGCCAGGCAGCCAAAAAGTCCATCCTGTGGACTTGCTTAGGAAGTAAGCCAAGCCACCCACCCTACCTAACTTGAATATAGACTCTGGTCCTGCATATCCAGAGATCTTGAACAGTGACCTTGGACAGTCTTTAAGTTCAGACTACAGTACCATTCAACTATAGATAGAACATTCCATCTGAAAGCACCAGAATACACATTCTTCTCAAGAGAACAAGAACGTTCTCCAGGATATATCATATGTTGGACCACAAAACAAGCCTTAACCAATTTAAGAATATTAAAATAACATTTAATATCTTTTCTGATGACAATTGTATGAAATTAGAAATCAATAAAAGGAGGAAACCTGGAAAATTTACGAATACATGCAAATTAAACAACATAGTCTTCATCAAATAGTAGATCAAATAAAAAAATCAAAGGAGAAATAAAAAATCATTTCAAACAAAAGAGAACATGAAATACAACATACTAAAATATATGAGATGCAGCAAAAGCAGTTCTAAGAGGAAATTTATTGTTATAAACTTACACATTAAGAAAAAAAGAAAGATCTCAGATAAAAACCTACCATTATACTTAAAGGAATTAGAAAAAAAAGAAGGAACTGAGACTAAAGTTACCAGAAGAAAGAAAACAGTAAAGATTAGAGCAGAACTAAATGAAATAGAGAATAGGAACACAGTAGAAAGGTTAACAAAACTAAGTGTTGGCCTTTTGAAAAAATTAACAAAACTGACTAAACTGCAGCTACATTAGCCAAGAAAAACTGACTCAAGTAGATAATATTATAAGTGTAGGAGTATACTTTACAACTGATACTGCTGAAATATCAAGTATTATAAGAGTCTACTATGAAATAACTGAATGCAATAGCATGAGCAATCTAGAAGAAATGGACAAATTCTTAGAAACAAAAAACCTACCAAGACTCATCATAAAGAAATAGAAAATCTGACCAGATCAATAACAAGTAAGGAGATTAAATCAGTAATCAACATCTTCCAACAACAACAAAAATTAAAGAACCAGATCGTTTCACTGGTGAAATAAAGATGAATTAAAGCAAGTCTTTCTCAAACTCTTCCAAAAAGCTGAAGAGGAAAGTACACCTCCAAATTTAGTTTACAAAGCCAAAATTACTTTGATACCAAAGCCTAAGGACATTGCAATACAAGAATACTACAGGCCCATATCCTTGATGAATGTAAATGCACATATTCTCAACATGTTCTCAATGCAAAACAAAATATTAGCAAACCAGACTCAACACTACATAAAAGGGACCATACATCATGGTCAAGTGGGATTCATCCTTGGGATGCAAGAGTAAGTCAACATATATAAGTCAATAAATTTGATGCATCACATTAATAGAATAAAAGATAAAAATTATTTCAATAGGCAAAGAAAAAGCATCAATTAATGGTAACAATGCTCAACAAATTGAGTATAGAAAGAATATAACTCAACATAATAAAGGTCGTATATCACAAGCCCATAGGTAATATCATATCAACTGTTAAAAGTTGGAAACTTTTCCTTCGAAATTAAGAATAAGACAGGAATACAAAGTCAAACCAGTTCAATTCAGTATAGTATTGGAAGTCCTATCTAGAGCAATCAGGCAATAACTAACCAACTAACCAGAAAAATAAATAAATAGTGTAAGTAAGTAAATAAATAAACTCCAAATTGAAAAGGAAGAAAGAAGTACAATGGTCTCTGCAGATGACATGTTCTCAAACATCCTAAAGTCTCCAAACACACACACAAAACTGTTAGTAAATTCAGTAAAATTGCAGGATGCAAAAACAACACACAAAAATCAAGATTTCTATATACTAACAACAAACTCTCTGAAAGAGAAATAAAATTAATCCCATTTATACAGCATTTAAAACAATAAAATACTTAGGAATAAGTTTATCCAAGAAGGGAAAAGATCTGTAACTGAAAACTATAAGACATCAAAAGGAAATAGAAAAACACACATATGGGGCACCTGGGTGGCTCAGTGGTTAAGCATCTGCCTTCAGCTCAGGGTGTGATCCCAGAGTCCCAGAATCGAGTCCCACATGGGGCTCCCTGCATGGAGCCTGCTTCTCCCTTTGCCTGTGTCTCTGCCTCTCTGTGTCTCTCATGAATGAATAAATAAAATCTTTAAAAAAAAAAAGAAAAAAACACACATATAAATGAAAATGTTCATGGATCAGAAGAATTAATATCACTGTCCATACTACTCAAAGCCATCTACAGATTCAATATAATCCTTATCAAGATTCCAATGGCATTTTTTACAGAAATACAACAAACATTCCTAAATTTTGTATGGAACCGCAGAATTACCAAAACAATCTTGAGAAAGAAGAACAAAGCTAGGGGCACCATACTTCTTGATTTCAAACTATGTAACAAAGATGTAGTAATCAAAACAGTATGGTGTTAGCATAGAAACAGACAAATCGAGCAAAGGAACAGAACTGAAAGCCCATAAATGAACTTGTGTATATGATCAACCAATATTGGACAATGGAACCAAGAATACTCAGTGTGGAAAAGACAATCTCTTCAATAAATGGTCTTGTGAAAACTGGATATCCACATGCAAAAGAATGAAACTGGACCCCTGTCTTACACCACTTACTAAAATTAACTCAAAATGAAATAAGGACTTGAATGCAAGAGCTGAAACTATTAAACCCTTTAAAAAAAACACAGGGGAAAATCAATGTTGGTCTTGGTAATGATTTTTTTAGGTATGACACCTAAAGCACAAACTACAACAGCAATAATAAACAAGTAGGACAACGTCAAACTTAAAAGCTTCTGCACACACACACACACACACACACACACACACAAAGAGGAATATTATTTGGTCATAAAAAAGAAGGAAATAATCTTAACTAGCACAGAATGGATAAAATTTGAGGGCATTATACTCAATTAAATGAGCCAGACATAGAAAGACGAATATCATATTATCTCACACGTCATCTAACAAATCTGAACTCCTAGCAATGTAGAGTATATTGTTAGTTACCAGGAGTCAGGTAGGGTGGTGTAGGGGAAATGGATTTAGGAGGTCAAAGTGTACATGCTTCCAATTATAAGATGACTAAGTTCTGGGGATGTACAGCATGGTAAGTATAATTAAAAATACTGTATTATACACTTGAAAGCTGCTAAGAGAGTATAAACTTTTTAAAAAAGATTTTGTTTATTTATTCATAAGAGACACACATTGAGAAGCAGAAACATAGGCAGATGGAGAAGCAGGCTCCCTTCGAGGATCCTGATGTGGAACTTGATCCCAGGACCCCAGGATCATGACCTGAGCCAAAGGTAGATGCCCAACCAACCACCCAGGTGCCCCTAAGGGAGTAAATCTTAAAAAGTTCTTACCACACACACATAGAAATAGGGTAACTTTGTGAGGTGAGGATTATGTTAACTAAGCTATTGTGGTAAACGTTTTGTAAAACATATGAATATCCAATTATCACATTGTATACTTAAACTTACACAATGTTACGTGTCATTACACAATGTCAATTATATCTCAATAAGTTGGAATTTTTTAAAAAAAGAGCAAGATTTTTTAAATATAATACTTAAGAAATATTAATACCTAAGAACAAATGCATACACTTTTGATTTTATTTCAATGAGTTTTAGAGTTTTCTAACCATTGCACTTCTAGTATCTAAGGAGAAAACCTTTCTTAAAACTCTAAGAACAAAAACATACAAGCTTTCAGGTGAACTTCAGCACTTCAGTGATTTAGAATAGCTTTTGGCCCCAAATCTTTAAGTGGTAGCTTCAAAATGTCTTTAAACTTAAATAGTTTCATCTAGCCATTGAATCTCGATATTTTGTCAACTATAAGGTTGTGGTTAGTTTCCGGAACATTTCAACTTCCCTTGCTTATCTGGCACATCCTTTATACTGGGAGAAATTGCTTGGGGTTCTATGCAGTTGGCTGCTCCACAGAATTGTGGCAGAAATGAGAACAGCTTCTGGACATATATTGGAAGACCTCCTGATCATCCTGCTTCCAAATCAGTTTGTGGAAAGCATATTTTAATCAATTCCCTCAAATAGTCTTAAAATAAATTTCATGTGGTTTCCACAGTTTTAAAAGTCTTCCTTTCTGAATTTTTGATTAAACACATTTAAATGAAGAGATTTTTTTTGTTTTTTTGTTTTTTTTTTTTGTGAAATAAATGAAGAGTTTTAGAAAATTTTAGGAAAAGCAGAATTCCCTCACTGTCTCAGTTGGCAACTGAAGTTAAAAGTTAAAAGTTTGGGGCACATGGGTGTCTCAGTAGTTAACTGGCTGCCTTTGGCTTAGGTCATGATCCTGGGGTCCTGGGATGGAGTCCCATATCAGGCTCCCCGCAAGGTGCCTGCTTCTCCCTCTACCTATGTCTCTGCCTCTCTCTGTATTTCTCTCATGAATAAATAAAATCTTTAAAAAAAGCTAATTAATTCCCTTATAACTCTGGTAGGTTACGAACAATTATAATGTGAAAAAAAGTAGGCTAATGTATAAAAACATTTTTGAGGTTATTTTAAATTGTTTTAGATATTTTATTAGGAACAACTCTATTATTTTAAGTTTTCCTTTGATTTTTTTCTTTGTGACTAAGGAAAGAAAAGCAAAACAAATTGTTAGATTTCCTGCTCACACAACAGACAATTGGGATTCATTATTAATTTTCAGTAAACAAAGTTCATATTAATACCTAATTATTACAGTAAGAAGGGTTCCCAGTGCCCATATAAGTTCATGGGAGAAAGGAACATACTCCCCTCAGCAGCGAAGGAAGGTAGGTCTCTGGCTTAGTCAGTTCAGGCTGCTGTAACAGAATACCATAGACTGGATGGCTTATGCAACAGAAATTTATTTCTCCTAATTCTAGAGACTGGCAAGTCCAATATCACATCACCAGAATATCAGCTTTAGGTATGGGTCTGTTTCCTGGTTCATAAATGGCTGTCTTCTCACTGTAACCTCACATGGCAGAAAAAGTGAAGGAATTCTTGGGATATTTTTTGTAAGGGCACTAATCCCATCCATGAGAACTCCACACTCATGATCTAATCACCTCCCAACAGATAGCCCCACCTCCGTCTACCATTATACTGGAGATTAGGTTTCAACATATAAGTTTTGTGGGGACACAGACATTCATTCTATAGCAATCTCTGACTCTGGGCCATAGCATAGTTGGAGTAGACCCAAGACTTTAAAAAAAAAAAAACAAAACACAGCAGGCTCTCCATTTCAGTAATTCCTAGAAAATTGTGGGATAAGGAAAAGAGGGGAGTATGCTGTCATTATACATCCAGCTTTGGAAGCAGCACCTAGTAACTCAAGGCACAAGTATTTTAATGGCATATTATTCTCTTAGCCATTCATTCATTTACTCATTTTTCCATTTACCAGGCATTATGCAAATGATGGAATACAAAAAAAAGAATAAAATATTGCCTCATCCTCAAAACCATTATCTAGTAATCTAAGAAACAAATTATACTGAGTTAAATGAACTATTAAAATTCAATATAATCATAATAAATTTTAAAACAGTGTTATTTTTATCCTCTGCCCCATAGCTTAAAACAGAACTCCGTATGCTTCTGATAGAATATTTACTTAAAGAATCTTTAAGTGAGTCACTGAGTGACTTATCCACATGTCAAAATAAAATAACAACACCAAAACTAAAACAAAACCTATTGAAGATGAGGCTAGTTTATCTAATTTATTCAGACTATTTATTTGCCTCAATTAGTTGCCTATGAGACAGTAACACTAAAATCATATTTTTAAGTAACAGTTAAATCCCCTCTCAAAGACACTATAAAATGTCCAAAGGGTAAAATAACTCAATGCACTAGCTAGGTGTCATAGCTTCTAAAGATGATGTATTTAATGCAATATGAATTTGAAGGCATTTATTTAACTGTATGCATATCATAACATTAGGTATAATGGTAGATATAAAGATAAATAAAACAATTTCTTCATCTCATAAGCTTACTCAATAAACTGGCTCTTATTTTTTAATTTTAATTTTAACTTTAAAACAAAGATTTATTTATTTATTCATTAGAGACACACAGAGAGAGGCAGAGACATAGGCAGAGGGAGATTCAGGCTTCATGCAGGGAGCCCAATGTAGGACTCGATCCCAGAACTCCAGGATCATGCCCTGAGCCGAAGGCAGACCCAACCGCTGAGCCACCCAAGTGTCCCAATAAACTGTTTTTTAAAACTTTAGTAATAATTGAATCATTTTTTTTAAGTCACATATTCTCAGAAATATGCTCCTTGGATCCCATGACCCAGGTTGAGGGAAACTAAAGCCCTCTAGCATTTATAGACAGGGCAATATTTTAGAAAAGACTAGAGTTCTAGCCCAGGCCATGGTAATTATTACTGAGATATCCCAGAGTAACTCTGGATCTTAATTTTTTCCTATGTAAAATGGGACTGTTGTTTACCTAATGCAACTTTTCAAGTATTCATTTATTCCTCAAAGTAATGTTGTGTGGGAGATATTGTACTCATTTGACACAGGAGGAAATATAAGCACAGAGTATTTAAATGGCAAGCACAGTCACATTCTGGCAAGTGAAAAAAAAAAGCTGTTGCTTCTTGACACTAAATATGAAAGTACTTAGAACAATCTTTTCTTAAATCATAAAATGAGAGAATAGTGGAAAGTATTGTTCCATTCTGATTACTTTATTCCTCCTTCTGCTATTGGCTGGCATTGTGTTTTGGGGAAAGACTCATGTGTACTCCCTTTAGTGCATGTGTTGGCATGCCACTCACTAAGCAGCTATAAGAAGACATCTCACCATACAATGACTAAAGAAGTTAATTTATTTCTCCCTCATGTAACACTTCAGAGGTACATAGTCCAGACGATAGAAACAAATCTGCCATCCTAAACATGTAGTCTCCATCTCAGGTTCAAGTTCCCCTCTGTCTGAGCCGTAGGAATGGAAAAAGGAAATGGGAGTATGTGACCAATTTGTGTGTGCGACCAATTTTTTTTTAAAGGTATACTTGAAGAGTGTTAAACACAACTTCTGTTCATTGATAAAATTGGTAAAACTTGGACCATAGAAAGGTGCGAAAGATACTGGAAAATACAGGGTCTCCCAAGGCTGGCTTCATGAAGGAGGATAAAACCATCACAGTGAAAGAAAGGAAAAATGAATATTGGACAGCATCCAGCATTCTATCACATTCATCATTACTAAATGCCTGCTAGGTATAGATATTATACTAGATTCTTTGAAGTTTATAAAATGGCATGACAATAGGCTGTTGTAGCTACTGCTTTGTTTGAGCAATAATTCTATTTTAATATTAAGAAATCAGTGCAGTTTTGCCCCATTTTAATTTAATATGAATGAAGTAAAAACTCAGACATGTTTCATGAATAATATTAGTTAATGTTGTTTCTTCTCCAAAATGAGCTGAAAACCCTAACGGATGGTGGAAGTTTATTGGAATATTGAGGTCTTCTGGGATACATTAATGAAGCTAGATACAGATTTAAATTGTGTTTAATAGGTCTACACTGATCAAATATTCGTAAGTAATGGACAAGCCATGTGCTTTTCTGCAGGATGCAGGATAATGGTGCCTTTTCTTGGCACTTGCTCTTTTAGCATTGCCATGTATGCAAGCACGTCTGAGCAGACTGTTCCTGCTGCTTTCACTACCTATTTGCTAATCTTATGAGTTAGAGCTCATTTCTTGAAAGTGTGGTCGCTGCAGGGTGTAGGAGCCAGAAAGACTGTAGAATTTTATCGAATTTATGGCAATTTATAGGTCATTTTAGGCTGCTGGGAATTTTAGAATATATTATAATATTTATTAATATTTGAAAGAATTCAGAGTGCCATTTTTACTGTTCAAGCAAAATAGTATATTCTGGCCTCATTATGTCTTATACAAAGATGAATGCTATGATGATGGTATTTGGCTTCTTTTAGAAGTCTAAGTTAAAAAGGCAACAGCAGTTAAAGCTTATTTTGCCTTTTCCTTAATTTACGATATTACCTTTATTCTATGTCTTAAGTCCTTTCTGATACCTGTGCTATATGCTAGGAACTTGGACAAAAATTTGATTGTTTACTCTCTTTGATTACTACTACTTTTGATTACTACTTTGACTGTTACAGCATAATATTGATTTTAAAATTCTTTAGGGGGGTAATTTATATGGTAGGATAAGCTATAGCTAATAAATAAATATTTGCTTAATAAATTGATAGTAATGCAAAAAAATGATTGAAAAGAAAAAAAACATATCTGTCAATTCTCAATTTCTTCAACCAAGTAGATGTCTGACTTTTGGGGAATTTACTTATCCAATATGTTTTATTTCCTCTTCTGTTCACCAGGGATGATAACACATATTCTGATTATCTTAAGGTACTATTCAGATAATCAACTGAAATAATAGATATTCATTGGCTTTAAATTTATAATAAATATTTACTGAATGGGTATTATCTATTGAGCACTGTATTAATCAAGTTTAAAATGTTTATCATTCAAATACCTTTGTCACATTTACCAGGGCATGATCCAAAAAGTTTTCATTCTAAGGCTTATTAATAGCTATTATGGGAAAAAAATTATAGGCTCAAATAAACTTGGAAAAATTGTACTAAATCAAGTTAAACAAGGTTTTTTAAGTCAGTTTATCTTAGCACTTTTAATATATTAATGTGACTGGGGAGTCTCCAAGATAATATAGTAGGTAGAATTTTCCCTTCTTATTTCTCTTAGGACTGTTGTTCTTTGGCTCAAACTTTAGGAAAATTCTGTTTTATCATGAACTCAAACTAATTTACATAAAATATAATGCATCTTGAGAGATCTTGTGAGAGGTGGAAGTGATTTGAGGATAAGACTTAAATGCCTATATTCCTTAACCTATTCACATACAATCATCCACTTTCATTATTTAAAATTTTAATTTTTTTCCACATTTGCTTTTAAAAATAATTATCTCCTTTAATTTCTGTATTATTTTCTTATCTTTCCTTTCTCTCATGCATTTTCCTTACTGGGAATTTAAAAATAAAAGTGCTTTCTTTAAAAAATTAATATTCTCCTGCCTTATCACATACGCTCTAACATTTTTTCAATAAAATAAGCATGAGAAGGAGAGAAAAGTTATGTTTCATATCGGGAAACTCTAAGGTCATAAAAATTGTAGAATAATGTAGGCATCAAAAATGTGGATCATGGGGATCTTGAGATAAGCTAAAGAACAATATTCTATTTTGCCACAGATTCAATTCTTTTAGGAAAATGTGAAATCAGAAGGAGAGAAAAGCTACACTCATTGCTGTGCAAAGGCTTATGTACTCCAATATTCTGTCAAGGACACAGTGCACACCTGGAGAATACAATGGAATTGAAGCCAGTCCATACCTGCTAGGCACCTACTTCTAAACTGAGCTCACAAACACTATCTCAATGGGCTCAGTAAATAAAAATCACAGCAAAAGTACAAAAGCTTATTTAAAAGTAACTATTATGTGTTCTGGAATGAGACAATCATAATCTCTCAAAGACTAGACAGAAAGTCATCCGACAATTTTTGTAGAATGCCAAAGGGACTTTGGCCAACACTTCTAAGGTGCTGTCACCACAAAACCAATGGGGGAAAACATGTCTTTCCCGCTTAGACATACAATTAATGCTGTCAAATCCTCTTCTTTCCTGCAAAAGTTTAGGAAGAAAGAATAGATACAATTACACAGTTCTCTGACAAACTGCTTCCAAATTTCCATTCTAAGTCACCTCATGCATTCATAATACCTACAATTATAGAAACGCAGGATTGTATTAGTGACTTTGCAACAGGCAAAACAGTCACTTGTCATTTTTTTAATTAATTTTAATTTTAATTTTTTATGTTTTTTTTTATTTTTAAAAGATTTTATTTATTTATTCATGAGAGACATAGAGAGAGAGAGAGGCAGAGACACAGGCAGAGGGAGAAGCAGGTTCCATGCAGGGACCCTCATGTGGGACTCGATCCTGGGACTCCAAGATCAGGCCGGGGGACAAAGGCAGGCGCTAAACCACTGAGCCACCCAGGTGTCCCAATTTTTTTTTTTTTTTTTTTTTTGAGTATAGTTGCACTTGTCAGTTTTTCTTTGACCTTTCATGGCATTTTGTATTGTTAAATCTCTGCCTCCTTTGTGAAACATTCTCCCCTATAAATGTCCCTAAAATTTGTTTCTTTTTCTACTTTCTTTCCCTCCCTTTAATATTTTAGTTTGTTTGTTTTTGGTCCTTAGGTACAAAGGGTTGACTTAATTATATTCCTCTTATTATTTTTCATATTAAAACATTTTTTCCTTTGCGGGATTTATCTATTATGTATGTAAGCATATTCACATGTAGGTTAAAATTCATATATTGTTCTATACCTTTTTATCTCTGCTCCCCATTCACATTCTCTTTAGCTTGCATAGGCAAATGTTCTAATGTATTTCATGTTTCATTGAATTTGTATGTATTCTCCTAAAATATGTCACTTGGCTCATTTGCTATGTTTTAAATTTACCTAATTAGTATTGTGTTAGAGAGATTATAATGTACTTCTTTCTTTCTCTCTCTCTCTCTATTTTTTTTTTTTTGATTTTTAATTTTTTTACTTTTTAAGAGAGAGAGAGAGCCTGCAAGTGGGGTGGAGGTAGGGACAGAAAGAGGGAGAGAATCTTAAACTTGTGAGATCTTGACCTGTGCAGAAACTGCAACCAAGATTTGGAGGCTCACCTGACTGTGCCACCCAGCACCCCATGTATTTCTTTCTTTCAATCACCACTAATTATTTCAAATCCAAACAAGAGCTTCTTCTAACTACAATGTGGCATTCCACAAAATAACAGTCAGCTTTTGAGAGGTTGCTCTACAAGAAAATACATCATCTGAATTCCAGTGACTTATAAAAAGTTTAATTCTTATCTGTATTACATGTTGTCTGTGTCTCTATTCTATATCCTCTTCACACCAGAATCTAGGTGAAAGAAGAGCTACTATCTACTATAGAGCCATTCTTGTGACAGAAGAAAAAGAGACACAAAAGATCAATGCTCTGGTTCTTAAAGCTTCTGCTTAGAGAGGGTGCATGCAATTTCCATTCATATTTCAATGGCCAACGTAAGATACATTTCCATGTGTGATAAAGATTGGGTAGGAAATATAATCTTTTCACAGGATGGGTCCAATGAGGAGAATCTTATGAGTACAGTAAATATTTTAACAATAATACATCTGCCACACATGCTGTGTACTTCCCACACTACCACTGCCTCACACATGCAGTCTTAGTCTCTAACCCTTCACTTTCATAGATAACAATTTGATAAATATTTCCTCCTTGTCTCATAAGTATCAGGCAAACATTTCTCTGGAATATAAATTCAGTAAGTGGAACTACTGAATTATAAACACATACTTGAACTGAATGAGAACTGAGATTACTCTGCAAAATTACTATAAAAGTCTATATTTTCAATATTGAGTACATAAAAGCCCCTGATTCTCTGTATGGCCACCATGACTATTTATTATTCGACTTTATAATTTTTGAAAATCTGATAAATAATGAGTAATAGATTTTTGTTCTAATGTGTATTTTTTCTTATCTCCAATGATTTTAGGGACCTATTCATATAGCCGTTTCTCGTATTTTTTATGTTCTTTTGCTCATCCGCCATATCCCAATGTCTCTATAAGTCATTCTGTTGTTTCTCCAGGTTTTCTCCTTGAGACTTTTTTGTTTTATCTGCTGAATACCTGTAGAGGGTCTCATTCCATTTGTCTGTCTTCAGCAGCCATATATACACACATAGTCTTCCTTTTTATCTCTATTTTTCATTCCCAGCTGTTACTAATCTCTTCATGCTTAGGCTATTGAATACTAATAAGTCATCTTAACAGGTCTTTGTATCTCCAGGACTCTGGTTATAATCTACCCTGTTTGTGCCTGATCTTGTATATACCAATTCCATTTGCTTATAGAGGGCTGCTCTAAATGCCCCACTTTATGGGTTGGTGGGTCAGTTGCATTCAGTTCATGATGGGAAGCTTAGGTCATATGTTAACTTGATGGCCTGTGGTTTAGTATTCAGTCTCTCTAAGGCCCAGCAGGAAGTCAAACACTATTTCTCAAAAGTAGAGTAGTGGCAGGCTTTTGCTCTAAAAATCTAAGGGCCATCACTGTAATTCATGCGTAGAGACCTACCAAAGGCTTCAAACATCATTCTTATCTGCCCCTGACACTTTAAGCACCACTGGATCTGCTAGATTATATGACCCAAGTTGCAGAACTGCTCACATAGCAGTCAGAACTTTTTATAGAGCCCTCTCTTTTTCTGGACCCCACTTAAAAATAACTGTCTTATGGATCATTGAGGTAAATAGGGCAAAGTAACACACCCATATAAGGATTTTTTGCCTCAAAAATCCAAAGAGGTCCATTAAATGTTGTGCCTCTGTTTTGGTTATAGGAGAGGTTGGATACAAGAAATTACTCTTCATCTCAGAAAGGATATCTTCACATGCCAGACATCACTGGACCCCTAGACATTTTATTGAGGTATAAGGCCTCTGTTTTTGTAAGTTTTTTCTCCCAAAGCTCAGCAGGTAAATATCTTTCCAATAAGTTTAAAGTAGTTACTGCATCTTCCTCACAAAATCCAGTGTAGTGGACCAATGTGATATCTTGTGGAATGGAAAGGCAATAAAGATCCCTATAAACTAAATTTTGACATAGGATTGGAAAATTGGTATTATACACTGAACTTTGTAATGTAAAATCCTTATGCTGAAGCCCTAACCTCCAACATGATTGCATTTGGAGATATGGCCTTTAAAAAAGTCATTGAGATTAAATAATGTCATAAAGGTGGAGTTCTTATCTGATAGGACTGGTGTTCTTATAAGAAGAGAGAGTGAGAAATCCATGGGGAAGGACCATGGGAAGACACAATGAGGGAGGCAGCCATTTGTAAGCCACAGAGGGAGATCTCAAGAGCAACCAAATCTGCTGACACCTGGACTTCCAGCCTCCAGAACTGTGAGAAAATAAATTTCTATTGTTCAAGCCACCCAATCTGTGGGGAGGATATATATATATATATATATATAATTTTTTTTTAAATGTCAGCTTTAGCAGACCAATACAGTTGATATACTCCATGGGTAAGAGAGTGAAGGTATATTCTTGACCTTGCCATCTGACAGCAAACTGTTTCTGATGGTCTCAAATGAACAGGGTTGGAGAAAAAAGCATTTGCCAGATCAATAGCCACATATCAGTTCCCAGGGGATGTTTTAATTTGCTCAAGAAACAAAGCCACATCTGGTTCAGCAGTTGCAAATGGAGTCACCACCCAATTAAGTTTGTGATAATCCACTGTTGTTCTCCAGGATATATCTGTATCCTTCACAGGCCAAATAGGCAATGGTCCCTCATCTTTCAAGTCCTTAATGGTAGCACTAATGCCTTCAATCCTTTCAGGAATGAGTTATTATTTTTGGTTTACTAGTAACCTAGGTAAAGGCAGTTTTAATGGCTTCCATTTGGCATTTCTCAACAAAGTAGTCCTCACTTCACAGATCAATGAACCAATGTTTGGGTTCTGCCAACTACTGAGTGTGTCTATTCCAATTATTTATTTTGGAATGGGGATAATAACCACAGGATATGGTTGGAGACTCAGTGAGCTCACTGTGAGGCAGATCTGAGCTAAAACCCTATTGATCACCTGACCACTATTAAGCCTTTTCTCTGGTGAACCGTAGTGACATTTGGGGTTGCAAGGAATTAGTGTCAGTTCAGAGCCAGTGTCTAGTAGTTTCTGAAATGTCTAATTATATACTTTTCCTCAATGCACAGTTCCCTAGTTAAAAGACATAAGTCTTTTGGGAAAGGCTGGGAGAAAAATTAACAAGATAAATTTTTATCACTGTATCAGGGACCTTCCTCCAGGAGACCTGATCTCCCCCTTCATTCAAGGTCCTCTGTAAATTGATTAGTGACTGCGAATGGATTAATGTGGTCATGATTCTTTTTATTATTCAGGTTAGACTTTTCTTCACTTAACCAGAACTTTTTTACTTATATGGATCAAGTACAAATTTAGTAGACTTCTTATCAATTTCATTTCTAGGAACAACCTGATCAACTAGTCAATGCCATAAATCTGCCTGAGTCATACTATTTTGATTCCTGCTTTGACTCAGCAGTCCCATTACAGTAACTATACCTACTTTGCCTTTAGCTTTTGAGTGCCACCACTTGGCTCCTGCTATCCTTGGATCCAGTTACTACTTTCATTGCATTTAGTTTCCCAATTCAATGACCATGGTTCCCACTGTAAGATCTGAATTACAGAGAAGAGCCATCTTTTATAGTCATGGTGAAATGTATGTCTTTTAAATCCTCTTCAGAGGGGTGGGGTAAGTAGGTCTTAAATGACAAATCTACTCTAACATTCCAATCTCCCTACATTTTTGAATCCCTTCTTTGATGTAAACTGAGGTAGTTCTGGCATTTCTAAATCATTTACTATGGGCTACCTTTTGTTCCATGTTTCAGTCAACCGATGATGCAATTAGAGTCCTTTCTAACTCCCTGAGCTGGAATATTAAGTGCGGAATCTTTGCATAGTGAGCTCATATCAATACATTTACCCTGATTTAACTTCTATTCTTCCAACATTACTCCACTCCCTTAATATTCCTGTACATATTCTCTGAATTTCTGATTGTAGGAATTAGAAGATGGAATTTATTATTTTGGAGTGTAGCACACCTCCTCATAGGTCACATTTTGTACCTCACCCAGGGGCCTGTTGATACTTGAATCTAGTTGTAGGTCCAGTTGCAAGAATGGGTAGTAAAGATGAGTTCTGAGGAGAATCAGTATTTTCTTGTAAGGCAACTGCTTCAGGGGAGACCATCACAGTTTCCTCAGGCAATGCAGGGTTAATTCCCTCAAATGAGAGCAGTAACGCTACTTCTGCTGACAAAAAAAAAATTCATCAACATTTAGGAGCTCAGTGTCCCCAGTGTTATCAGGTTCTTCTTACACATCCCAATTCCAACTCTGTGGATCCCATTCCTTTCCTATCAATGCCCTCACTTTATAAAAATAGATACCCAGTGAGACTGGAAATTCAAATTGGGTTTGTAATTCAGTCACTTATAGTTTGAAACTTTGGATTTGGTTTTCAGCAATCTCACTTCTGTGGTTACAGGTGATAAGGGTCCTTTTCAGGCCACATGGAAACTTTTAAGTCATTTATGTGGTGCCTGAGCTGAGAATTCCAATTCCTGAATATATACTTTGCCTTTCCCACTTTGTTCAGAAACATTAGGAGCAACTAGCTAGTCTCATTTTATTTGTTAGTTTGACAAAAATGTTTAAAAATATAAAATACACTGTCACCCAGATACTTGCTTCTTGTAAGTGTTTGATTAGGAGGGTCCAGGGTAGGGTGCCTGGGTGGCTTAGTTAAGAGTTCAACTCTTGATATCAGCTCAGGTCATAATTTCAGGGCTCTACACTGCCACACTGGGTGTGAAGTTTGCTTAAGAGTCTCTCTCTTCCCCTGCCCCCTGTCTTTGCTCTAAGAAAAAAAAGAAAGAAAGAAAAAAAGAAAAAAGAGTGTCCATCAGTGATAAGCAAGAGCTTACCTCCTTTGCCAAATCATGCCATGGACTATCAGTGGATTAGTATCTTTACATCTGATAAAGTTAGCCATTCTGGAAGCCCCATAATCAATTCAAGAAGCTCATCTCTAAACTCTATTCCTCCAGAACCACTCTCTGTACCAAAACCTTCACACCCACTAGGATGGCTAGAATCAAGAAGACAGAAAATAACAAGCGTTGGTGAGCTTACGGAGAAATGGACCCCTCATGACATTGATGATGGAAGTGTAAACGAATTTGGCTTCTTTGGAAAACAGTGTGCCAATTCTTTCAACAAGGAGTTACTATGTGATCTGGCAATTTTACATCTAGGTATTTATGCAAAAGAAATGAAGACATATGTATATGCAGAAACAGGTGACAAATGCAGATAGCAGCATTATTCATAATACCTGAAAAGTAGAAACAGTCTATCAATTGATGAATGGATAAATAAAATATACTACACCATCATATGAATGAATTTTAAAAACATGCTAAGTGAGGGGCACCTGGGTGGCTCAGTTGGATAAAGTCTGCCTTCATTTCACGTCATGATCCTGGAGTCATGGGATTGAGCCCTGCATCTGGCTCCTTGCTCAGCAACAGTCTGCTTCTCCCTCTGCCCCTTATCCTGCTCATGCCCTCTCTCTGTCACTCCTCTCTTTCTCTCTCTCAAATAAATAAATGAAATCTCAAAAAAAAAAAAAACATGCTAAGTGAAAGAAAGCAGTTAAAAAAGACCACATGTTGTATGATTCCATTTACATGAAATATTTAGAATAGACAAATCTATAGACAAAGATCAGTGGTTGCTCAGGGCTGTGGAGAGGAGAAATGATTGGAAACAGTGAAAAGAGTCTTGGGTTTCTTTTTGGAATAAGGACAATATTCTAAAGTTGATTCTGGTGATGGATACACAATCCTTAATGTACTAAAGCCATTGAATTGTAAACTTCAAATGAGTGAAATATATGGTATGTGAATTATATAGTAAGGTATTAAAAATACTTAAAAACCATCTGAGGTCTAGTGAGAAATCATGAAGAAAATTTTAGAATATTTTGAACTTTATGTAAATAAAATAAAAGTATATTTTAGATGTGTTAAATAACTATGTATTATGTATGTATTAGTCTGTAATTCATATAAACTTATGAATTACAGTTAAAACAGATTTTGGAGAGAAAATTATACCTTAAATGCTTACATGAGATAAGAAGAAAGGTTCAAAATTAAGTCTAACTTTCCAAATAAGAAGCTAAAAAAAGAGGTGGAAATTAAACCCGAGAATAAGTATTGGTAGAAATATTGAAGAAAATAATATTGGTAAGATCATAAATCAGTGAGCCAGAAAATGAATAACAATGAGGAAAATCAAAAATTGGTTTTTGAAAAAATATAATTGCTTAAGGTCTAGTTATATTGATCAATAAAAAGACAGATAAAATATAGATTACCAATATCACAATTAAAAAGGGGGCCTTGCTACAGTTCAAAAAGACAAATGATTGAGAGAGAATGCAATAAACAACTTTATGCTAATAAATTAAGTAGCTTAGATGCAATTAGAACAATTTTGGAAATAAAAAATTATCAGAATTATCGGAAACACTTCCCAACTGATTTTATGAGACTAGAATTACCATGATAGCAAACTAGAGAAAGACAATACAAGAAAACAAGATATGGGTCACTTGTGTACATATATGGATCATTTATAAAAATTAAATATATGGATCACTTCTATAAAAATTTAAAAACTTTCATGCAATCAAACCCAACAATATATAAAAAGGATAATATAGTAAAATAAAATTGGGTTTGTCCCATAAATGCAAGGTTGGTTTAATATTCAAAAGAAAAAATAAAAAATTAACAGAAGAATGGAGGGAAACCATGTCACAATCTTAACAGATGTAGAAAAAGCATTTAACAAAATTTAAAGTGAAGTCATGATAAATGTCCCCCACAAACCAAAAACAGAAGAAAATTTCCTCAACCTGATATATGGTATCTAGAATTTACATGGAATTGAAAAAAAAAAAAAAAACCAGAAGACAGTAAAATGCTGTGTAATTTCCTTTTCATGAAGTTATTGATGAGGAAAAAAAGTAATCTGTGGAAACAAAAATCAAAACTGGTAAGTTAAGGAGTTATGAGCATTTACTGGAGAGAACTCTGATTCTGTAGAATGCTCTGCATCTTGTTCAGGGTATCTCTTATAGGAGTATACCTTTGTCAAAACTCACTGAGCTTTTCAAGATCCGTACCTTCCACTGCATATATATTTTACATAGATAGCTTAAAAATTTGTAATTCTATGAAGGATGTGCCAAAACAGGGCTTCATAGGAGATTTGTTATGTAAAGATGAGATAAATATGGAGGAAGCGTGAGCAATCCATTAGAAACATTAATAAGCCAAAGGGCAACCAAAATAACAGCCTGCATGGAAGAGGAAAGTCCCGCACTGCTTGTCAAGCTCTTTAGGCCCTAAACTGAAGTTTGGGGATTACATGGAATGCTCCAAGGGGAACATGCTAGGCAAGGAAAGAAGCAGAGGCAGTTGGATTTAGGGAAATTTAGTTTATCAGGAAAAAACTCAAGCTGCAAGACGGTTAGGACACCAGGACTAGATTACTCGAACAACACAATACAAGTCTACTTAGAAAGTGGCAATAAAAAGTAAGAGGAAATGAGGGAAGAGGAGGCGTCCAATGGCCAGTGTCAGCAGGGGCGGTGAAATTGTGCAGAATTCTTTTCTTTTCTTTCTTTCTTTCTTTTTTTTTTTTTTAATCTTGCAGCATAATTTCTGATTCCAAGAGCCATGGTTTCCCCCCTGTGCAGGTCTGATCTCTGTCGGTGCCTTTGCTTGAGCTGCGTGAGAAACGAATTCCCAGTGTCTGCTGATTTGAGACTAAGTGCAAGTTTAAGAACGGTGTAGCAGCTTGTCAATTTCCCCTGTTGGGGCTCTGCGGAGGACGTGTGGCCTGGGTATCATAACCTCACTTAGCGATCTGCCTGAGGTGCACGGTTTCTCCGGCGGGGGGTGCAGCAAGGTGCAAAGAGTCAATTTATGACACTTGAATGTTCCTAAAAGATCACAGTCAGCCCTATTTGATTTTTATGTACCCAGTGGGAGAGTAAAGGGGATAATGTTCAGGAGTACTTTGCATTTAAATGATTTCTTTATTCAAAGAGATTTACAAATGTTATATCATTAAACAAGGTCCCCTTTGAGATACATTAGAAGTAAATACAAAATTGTAATGCCTGTTTCACAGTGGGACAGTATTATGTGGCTCAGGAAGAGAGGCCTAAAGAATGTCTTTTAAGAATAGTGCACACTAATCAATATGTAACAATAATAACATCTTACATAGTTTTCATTCTGCCTCTCTCACTAGCTCTAGAATTTTCTAAAAAATGCATCTCCATCTCTTTGAAAGTACTTTCCTTTATCTCCTAAATGAGGCTAATAATAATAGCTTTCTTTTCTATTTCATAAGTTGTTATGAGCAGTCAAATAAGATAATATATAGAGAGATGGACAGGTAAAAATTGTTCCAATGTAAGAATGAATGAAAGAAGGGCCATTTCTTGCTTATCTTCTTCTTAGCACATGGACTTCAATACATGCTGCACAATTGTTTGTTACTGAGGTATTAGGAACCTCAAGACATAACATTAAGCTTTAACTTTCAACTCTATGATTTTTAATATTTAAAGACATATTAAGGTCATTCACTTCGTTTTAAAAATAAAGACAGTGTATTTGTGTGGATTGCAAAATGATACACGGATAGTTAAATGATAGGTCTAGAATTAGACTTTAGATAATTTCTGGCTTTGCATTTAGTTCTTTTTAAACTGTTTAAAGGATTCTCATTCAGTTTAAGGCAAGGTTTTCAAATATTTGAGTCATGTAAAGGAATTTCAAGAAAAAAAAGAAGTATCAGAGAAGTCAAACACCAAGCCTTATGAATAAAATGGTAAGACAAAATGAGTAGACAAATATTCTTGTTCTGAAGGAATACATATATTCTTGCTCTGAAGGAAGAAATACATTGATTGCATTGATTGATTGAAGGAAGAAATACATTGATTGATGTGATAATTATTGCTTTTTAATGCAGGAACAATAAATTTAGTCATAGAAGTCCAGACAAGGTCTGGACTTTAAAGATCATACATTGTACAATATAGAAGTCTACCTTATTCAGTAAAATTTTCTTAGCTAGATTCATTTAATTTGGAATTTGATGATGTGTACAGTGTTTAAGCCAAATATCACTTCATAGATCTCTCTCTGTGTGTGTATTTAAATACATTGAAGAAATACTTGAGGTATGAAAGCAGTAGAACATATTTACAAATAATCTATTCAGAGATATTGTTTATAAGAGCCTAAAAGCACTAATTTGCATGCTTAACTTAATGCTTCTTGCTAACCACCTTTTGCTTATGAAGGCAGAATTTTGGTAGTGTACTTCAAACTAAGCACTTATGCCTGAAACTCATAAAAGTTCATTCATTTTTAAAAGCCCATAATTCAAATTTTTAACATTTTTAAAATGGCCAACTTCTGCTTACAAATTACCCAGAATTAGTCACTTAGCTAGCTGAGCAAAGGCAAAAGAAGATGAAGGAGAACCCAAGTCTTTTAGACTTGGAAGCAGAATGATTGTCCATAAATTCAGCTAGAATTTTCAGTGCAGGTTAGGAAGGGGGAAGGAAGGAAGACTTGCCAGCAATCAGAATTAGAGATGTCCAAAGCATAATTGAGGAATTGTAAATTCAACTTTGAAATCCTTGATGAAAAGGCACTAAAAGAAACATAATTATTAGCATACTGTTTAATGTTTTAATTGGATGCATTTTGCTGTGCTGTGCCAAAGTGATTTTTGAAGTTGATTGCCTTTTTGCCTTCCCTTCCTATTCTTTAAAGCTCAGTCACCCTTATAAGAGAGAAAAAGAATGTAGGTTGTTACCTAACAGAAGGAAAAAGCTAATGATTTAAGAATGTGTGGTTTTCCCTCACATGAATTATCACTCATAAGTTTCTCATTTGGGGGCAACATCCATTCTTTTATAGAGTAAGGAATATTATATTAGGCAGCAAATCATTATGGTGTTGAGTATGTAGAGGAATTCTGTTTGTTGTATTAAATTATCCTGGCATCTGCACAATACTCTACTGGCTTTGATTATAAAGGTCTTTAATCATTGATAGCATTTATTTGTAAAGTGTAGCTTTCTTTTTCTCGTATAAGCCCAATTGTTGGTTATTTCGTAAAAACCAAAAAGCATGATAGCAATGATTTTAATGTATTAAATAAAACTTTAATATACTTAACATATCTTCCTTAATACATTCACTTATAATTTAATACTGATCAATATGGGAAGTATAGAGTAATTCCTGAAGAAAAACTCCCAAATTTTACAAGTATACTACTTTAGTTTGCTTGGTAGTTTTTTTAAGTACATAAAACCAAAATACAGTCATTAAAGACTTACCACTTTTCTCTTTCAGCCATGTAGATTATTCTTTCCAAATCACCCAGGGGAAAAAAAAACATGTAGTCTCAATTCATGTGAAGCTCCTTTGATCTTCATGTAAATAAAGAGGCCGCCTTCCTCTCATAGGATTTTTTCTTGAATATGATTTCTTTCATCAAATAGTTTATCTCATCTCTGTGAACATCAAGGTAGTTTGCTTCAGAACTTCAAACAAGCATTTCCTACACATTTACAGGAAATATATTAAACACTATAAATGGCAAACTTCCTCTTAAGTTCCCAGCAAGACAGAGCAGGAGACATTTTATGTTGCACTCCACCTGGTAGGAGGCACATCCTACATTGTAGTCATAATATCCTAGACAAACACCAAACATTCTCTTCCCTTGAAGGGAAAAAAAGGAAACGTACCCTGCAAAGGTGAGTGAGTTTGGCAGAACATGGGAAGGAAATCAGGAACAGATGCCTGAAGAGAAGGCTAGAGACTATGAAGAGTTTTAAGACTAAATGTTGATGACAATATGAAAGTTTACAATAGACAATTCAGCAAAATGGGTCCAAGTGTTAGACATAGTATTAGTTTAGCTTGAGAAGAGTAGTGAGGATATGATTTGTTCTTATTTTTCCAAGTTACTCTAATTGCCTGAGTTCTTTACTCCCAGTTGGCTCAGCAACTTTATGGTTCTTGGCACTGTATAAATGTATTTTTCAAAGCTTTGAAAGTTGACCAATTTCTTGCCGAATGAACCAGTCAGCCAGCTGTAAAGCCAATTTTCCCAACGTTAGCAGGGTATCTTTTTTTTTTTTTAATTCAATAACTGAAGAATTTTTTTAATTGACTCTAAACTAGAATATGGAGCAATGATTTTTTTGTCCTAATATTTAGATTATAAATTGATACTGAGGAAATATTCATCAGACTTTTTTTTTCACTATAGAAGAATAGAAATAGCATATACTTCATTTTATGGAGTAAGGGTAATATATATTTTTGAAATTCCGAATTCTAGGAATAGTTTAAATCATCAATAAACATATGACTGTTGACAATATCTTTACTTACTGAGGAAATGTTCATCAGACTTTTTTTTCACTATAGAAGAATAGAAATAGCATATACTTCATTTTATGGAGTAAGGGTAATATATATTTTTGAAATTCCGAATTCTAGGAATAGTTTAAATCATCAATAAACATATGACTGTTGACAATATCTTTACTTACTGAGGAAATGTTCATCAGACTTTTTTTTCACTATAGAAGAATAGAAATAGCATATACTTCATTTTGTGGAGTAAGGGTAATATATATTTTTGAAATTCTGAATTCTAGGAATAGTTTAAATCATCAATAAACATATGACTGTTGACAATATCTTTCCTTTACTTAGGACTTAGGCTATTCAATACCGTAATCATTCATTGGGCATTTAACTACTATGAGCAAATCTCCGTATAATGAAAAAGATAACTAAGAATGTTCGTACAGTATTGATGGGGATGAAAACTGGTACAGCCATTTTGGAAATAGTATGCAGTTTCCTTAAAAGATTGCTAAACTAATAGAACCACCATATGATTCAGCAATCTCACTTCTGAGTATAGATAAAAATGAAGTGAAATCAGTATCTTGAAGATATCTATACTGCGTTGTTCTTTGAAGCATTATTCATAATAGACAAGATATGGAAATAACCTGTGTTGTGGACCGATGAATGGATAAAGAAAATTATTTGTATATAATATACATACACATATAAATACACGTATATACATACATGTATTGCTTTGTATATATATTAATACATAATTATGTACTTAAAGTATGTTCCATTGTGTGCATGTATAGGTACACAATGCAACATTATTCAGCCTTTAAAAAGAAAGAAATCCTGTTATTTGCAACAACATGGATGAACATGAAGAACACTATGTTAAGTGAAATAAGCTAGACATAAAAAGACAAATACTGCATGATCTCACTATTATGTCTAGGCTAAAAAATTCAAATGCACTAAAGCAGAGAGCAGAATGATGGTTGCTAGAGGCCTGGAGGAGTGGGAAATGCTGGTCAAATCATACCAAATTTCAGTTATGTATGATAAATGAGTTCTGGTGGTCTAATGCATAGCTTGGTGACTACAGCTAATAATGTTGTACTGTATACTGGATATTTCCTAAGAGTAGATCTTAAGTGATCTCACCACACATACACAAACGGTAACTAAGGTAACAGATATGTTAAGTAGCTTGATTATAGTAATCATTTCACAATGTATACATATATTGAAATATGTTGTACATCTAAATGTACACAATTTTTGTTTATTATATCTTAATAAACCTGGAAAAAAAAGAAAAAGATGCCCATGACACTTTTCCCAGCCTCTAGGCAATCACAGTCCTATTGGATAGACATCTGTCTAAAATCCCTTAAGCAAAGGAGGTGCTACTTTTATAGAGGTTATTTTTTGAAGTGTTAGTAGGAATTATTTAAGGAAATAATTTCTTTTAGTATTTGTGAACTGGGGTTTCTTCATAAAGGAGATTATATTTGCCATAAGTCTTGAATGATAAATAGCATTTGTCTATATAGGTAGATATTAGAGATGGAGGCAATGGAAATGGCTTGTTTTGTTTCATTTTTTGTTTTGGAAACAATTCAACTAGAAAAATGAATACCTAATTTGCATGTAACTCTCTATGGTGATTTAAATGTGGCCATCAGGGACGCCTGGGTGGCTCAGAGGTTGGGCGTCTGCCTTCAGCTCAGGACGTGATCCCGGAGTTCCAGGATTTAGTCCCACATGGGGGTCCTATATGGAGCCTGCTTCTTCACCCTCTGCCTGTGTCTCTGCCTCTCTCTCTTCAATTTTCACTCCCTTCAATTGAAGGAATCAAGACTTAAATTCTTTCTCATTCTACAGGCAAATTTCCATTCATATAGTTTTCTTCTCTTTGCTTCTTTCCACTCAAATAAATCAGAGACCTCTACATTTCTTTTTTCAAGAGATCACTATGACAAAATTCTGCCATTCCACATCGATTTCACTCTCTTGAAATTATTTCATCATGAAGAGAAGTTTCTCCTCAATAATTGCAACATTTCTATTGAAAATACACTTTATTACTGAAACTAAATCGTTTTCTTTTTGTTATCACCAACCTTTGAGAGGATATATCACTTTCTTCTGATACTGTAACATGGTAGCATTCTATCTTGAAAGTCATAAACTAGAGCCTCTTTCATTACATAACTTCTTTATATATCTTTTACTAATCCCCCGTGTGTACTAAACATGGTTGAAGCCTTTACAGGACCTCCAAACAACCACATTCATGTAATTTATCTATTACCTTTATTTTTTCTTTATTTATATTCCAAATTAATTTGATTATAAAATCAGATTTTCTATATATCCTCTTCTTATGATGAGTAGCTTTATTTTTTTTAAAGATTTAATTTATTTATTCATGAGAGATGCACAGAGAGAAGCAGAGACATAGGAAGAGGGAGAAGCAGGCTTCTTGCAGGGAGCCTGATGCAAGACTCCATCCTGGGCCCTGGGATCATGCCCTGACCTGAAGGCAGATGCTCAACTGCAGAGCCACCCAGGCATCCTGGTGAGTAGCTTTCATAACCACTTGACTCTGCAAATATTATTAAGCAACAGTGTTTCAACCTGGGATTATTTTTTTTCCTGATTGGGCATTTGAATTGCATGGTTCTGTAAGATCAAGAATTCTGTAGTTGTGATCATATACAAACTTGTGATTCCCAACTCTATACCCTAACTAAATTCTCTTTTGCTTTTAAGGCCATGCCATCTGGTATACCAAATAAAACCACAAATTTCAATGACTTAACACAGTAAGTATAGAATCCACACTCATCTAATATTCAAATACAGGTATTAATGATTGACAGGTGGCTTTCCTCTATGTAGTGATTCAAGGATCCAGGACCTTTTATTTTGTTACATAAGATCCTTTAATGTCTCAGAGTTCTCTACTTCTGGCTGACAAACATGCAAAGAGATGGGTTTGGAAATAAGTGCACTCACTTAGCCATCTTGGTTTGGAAATGATATGCATTACCTTCACTCAAATTCCACTGGTACTAGTCTGATGGCCAAGGAATGTAATCGCTGGCTGGACAGTTTCTTCTTAGCCACAGCCAGAGAGAGCACAGACTTTTAGAGTTGTCTAAATGATTCTGCCATAGCAAATATTTCTTCCGAAGAGTTGGAATGGAATTTCTAGATTATTTAGAATAATCTTGAATATAAACTGATAACATTTTTTTAAAGCTGTAAATATACTGTAGGAAATCTGTGCCTGCTTATTTCTAGTTGAATAAATTTACATTTTTTCCTTTTATTTGGAGCATCAAGAAAAGATATATCTCTTTCATTCATTAAATGTTTCTCTATCTCTCTCTTTTTTAAAGATTTTATTTATTTATTTGAGAGAGAGAGAGAGAGAGAAAGCACAAGCAGGGGAATGGGCAGGGGTAGAGGGAGAAGAAGACTCCTTGCTGATCAGGGAGCCTGATGCAGGGCTCTCTCAGGACCCTGAGATCATGACCTGATCTGAAGGCAGATGTTTAACTGGCTGAGCCACCCAGGCACCCCTCATCAAACATTTCTTAAGTGCCTAGTAAATGTCAGGTATGCATTGACAGACTTGGGACTCATTGGTGATTAAAACATGCAAAAATCACTGACTTTGTGAATTTATATTCTAGTAGATAGAGATAAACACTAAACAGTAGATATACAACGAGTTATTTGAATATTAAAATCATTAAATTCTACAGAAAAATGAAAGTTGGATCAGGATAATGGGAATCAGGAGTGTCAGAAATGTAAGGGTCAAATTTTATGAAATGGTTAACACTGAAGGGCTTATCAAGAAGATAGCACTTAAAGAAAATTAGCAGTAGATGAGGCCTCAGTCATGCAAACAGCTGCCTAAAAAGAATTCCCAGGAGAGGAACAGTTAGGGCAGGGATCTTCATGTAAAGTTCACATAGTGTGTTCAAGGAACAGTGAGGAGCATGAGTGGCTAGAAAGCTGTGAGAAAAAAAAAAAAAAAAAAAAAAAAAAAAGCACAGTGGGTCATGGTTCAGAGAAGAAAAAGGGGCCAGATCATGTAAAACCTTGGTAGCATTCATGTATTCATTCTCAGTAAAATGGGAAACTTTGGTAGAATTTGGAATAGAGAAGTGAAATAAGCCTTTTAGTTGAAAAGAATCACTGGTTGTCATGTCAAGACAGACTATAGGGTGCCAAATGTCAAAGCAGGGAGGCCAGGTAAGACGTCAATTGCACTAACCAGACTAAAGATGATGTTAACTTGGAAGGCAGTGTTACTCCTTTTATGCTGATGGAAACAGTGGTCAAGATGTGCTTTGTCTACCAACATTTTGATCTTTAATGGATATTTTGCCTTGGGAATTTTTTGACACCCTACACATTAAATCTCTGCCCACCAATTAAAGATTTCCATAAGTAAGAACCAAGATTATTCTGAAAACTAGCAGAACTGGGGAGGAGCTCCTAAAACAATACATTATCCTGAGAGGAAAAGCGATGGAAACTAATATACCTATTGGACTTGAGCAGGTAATTCTCACAGTTCTAGAAACAGGTACTTTAAGCAAGACATTCACTTTCTCACTTTCAGTTTTGGTTCCAAGTGACTCTGTGTAGGACTTCATAATCATCAAATGTGTTCTGTACCTTACAGAATGTTAAGGAAATACATAAAAATAAAGAAAAGTGACTATTATCCGGTCCAGGATTTGCCACCATTAATGAGCATTAATGTTTTCTGTTATTATCTCTGTATATTTACAAAATTTTAATAAAGTTATATTTCATTATTTTCACTTACTATTATCCTGTGAACACGATATCATTTTCAACGAATATTTGTCTAAAACCTGATTTAGCATATGAATACATGATCATTTGGCTATATTGTTATTTATTTAACCATCCCGTAGTTATTGAAAATAAATTTATCATTTTTATTAATATAAATATACTTTAAATAACTATAATTTTTCAAAGGCAGGGTCATGTTCTCCTAAAATAGAGTAGAAGGATTGGATCAAAAGGTGTAAGCAACTCATTAGTCAATTTCATGTTACAGGAAATAGTTGCACAGCCAGAATCTGCGTAGGATTCAAATCTCATGATTATTGGGCATCTTGCACTTTGTAATCCAGGTGTCAAATCAAGAACTTGATTCTTGACACAAATTCTACTACTGAGGTATACTGAAGGTACTGCAGATTATCACAGGTTATGGAGTTTTGTATTAATAACCTCATTATGTGCCTGTTTACATACACCCACACACCTCCATAGCCTGCACATGGTGCAGATTGTCATTTTGGAAATAATGAGAACCTAATGTGCTCATGGCCTGGCAGTTGACTTGGCACAGGTCTTCAGCTTGAAAGGGGATGACCTCTTCTCCAAGTGACTCTGCTTTCTTATGATTCAGCCTATTTCTGAATCTGTTTCTATTTCTTTTTCCTTTGTTTCTTTATGGCTAAATATTTTGTTTCTATTACTATACTTATTCCACAATTCCTCTTTGTTTCTTTATATCAAATTATTTGAGAGAAAATTGACTGGATCATTCTATAAGGTGTGTTTCTATTGGGTAGCTGTCTTGAGATAATCTCCAAAGCCATGGGGTATCTGCATAGTTAGCTGGCAAATAATACTTTTGGCAGAGGCACGGATCCTCTTTAGGATACACAAGTGTCTCAAAGTCACAGAATTTCAAATTGAGTAGGAGAATCTCTTTCAGAGGTAGGCATGGCCAACATTTAGAGTTGCATAAGCTTTTCTTGGGTGTATACACTTCTGATAGGTTATCCTCTGAAATGTGCTAGTGTATTACCTTAATACATACTACTCTTTATTTTTCCCTTTCCCTTAGAAACATGTCTTAAGCATTTACTGCAGTTTGACAATACAGTTTTGGATATTGGAGGATTACATATTATTGATCATATAGGATTTCTTCTGTTCTGAGGTTATTCTTGACACATAAGAGCTTTTGCAGAATCCTCAGCCTTTGCAGTTGAATCATGGAGCCTGGCATGTAGCTGTGACTCAATCATATCTGTCAGCATTCTTCTTGTGATGACAGAGGATAGTGCTTATGATTCACTTCCATCAACTTCCTCAACTCGATGTATCTCTAAATTCATTCCCAGTTCTTCTTTGTTCACTGACATAAGAGAACAATACTTTCTTGTCCAATGTGAAGCTTTCACCCTGAACCTTTGTTCTCAACCAACCATTCCTCTTTCAGGATGCTTATTCTTATAGTTAACATAGGTCCTTATCCCCGGAATTTTTCTTTTTGTTTTAATTCATCAGTTGTTCTTGTCTACCCTCAAACATGCTCAACTGGATTCAACTGTCTTCTCTACTTAATGTGTTTCTATTTTTGCTAGATTTTTTTTCTGAAGCATTGTACAATCATTGATGTTGTGAAAAAGAACTTTAGTTACAAGGTGGTCTATTGTATAGTAATTTCTGTTTTTTTCTTTTTTTTTTTCATAATGCATAGTCTCAAAGTTAGTTGGCACTTATTGCAGGTTGTTGAATATCTCACTCAGGTCAGTCTTGTAAATATCAGCTATTTTTGGCATTGTTTCCCCATACCAAAGACAGACAATGAGAATCATTATATTAAGAACATGCTTTCAGTTACTCCCTGATGTGTTTTGTTGATTATCATGACAGGAGACTGATGCTGGTGGCATTGTTACAGCATTTTCATCTCAATTATTTTTGAACAGAAAATATTCTGTTGAGCGGCTTTGACTATGGCAAAGAGTTAAGAGTGATATATTATCATTATTTGTTACTATGAGTGATTATAAGTGCTATTACAAAATCCATTGCTAATAGTACCCTTTTCTTCAATAATTTTTTCTAATGCATTCAAAACTAATTGAGTTAACTTCATGGCATCTTATAAAGATAAGAAAACTTTTGATTAGATAAAATGAGTTCACCAATGAGCCTTAATCTTTAATATTCTATTCTCTGACCTCACAAACTTGTAATCCTAAATCTTACTACACCAACTCTGAGACCTTCCATTCCTGGCTCATGCCTTTTCTCCATGCCCTGCCTTATGCTCTTTGTATTGATCTGAGACTCTAAGTGCATATTTAAGCCATTTGCTATTAGGCACTTCAACCTTTCTTGTTCGAACATTGTATTTACAAGACTATACTCATGTTGAATGATCCTATTCATTGCCAGTCTCTACTAATACATCCAGGCTTAGAAAGGTTTGTATTTGGGGAGGTTTATAGTTATCTAATGCTGGATAACAAGGTAACTAAAATGTATGGTACAAAATAATCATTTATTATGTCTGTGGACTCTGAGTGTCAAAAATTTGGACAGGATATAGCAGATAATGTGACTCTCTTCCATAATGTCTAGTGCCTCATCTGGCTCATCTGGAAGATTCCATGGTTTCTGTCTATAATCATCTGAAAGCTCACTCATGCATATGTTCAGTGGTAGAGGAAAGAAATAAAACTTTAGTGGTTAGTTACTATGTGTAGGATTTCTGCTGGCAACTTGTATTAATGGTCTTGTTTGCTCCTTACAATGAATGATTGATCTGACCAGTATTAACCTCAATTTACAAATGAGAAGTCTCAAAGGATTGCCTGCTATTTCCAAGATCGCTTCTATGAAGTGCCAGATGCAGCCTCAGCTACTTTTTTGTTGTTGTTCAATTGCTTTTCAGTACCAATGGCACTCACTTGATGAATTATACTTTCTTTGAAATCTTTAATTTCTTTTAATATTGTTTTCTCTCTCTCATCTTTTCATCATTGATCGTCATCATCAGGCCATTCTCTCTAATGCTCCTCCTTTAAGACTCCATGAAAATCTCCAGAGAGCACTTAGAACATTATTTTTTTTTCAATTGCTCCTGTGTATATATATATATATATATATATATATATATATATATATATATTCCAGTAGACTATGGTTACATCATGGCTAGAGATTATGTCTTTTTCATCTATCACAGAGTCCAGTATTTAGATGTTGTTCAATCATGTCTATTGAATGAATTTTTAAAGATTCAGACTGAATACAATAGTTCTGACTCTTTAGAATGTATCCCATCTAAAGAATCTTATCCACTGTAGTTTCAAACACTTTTAAAGTAAATGTATATTTCTATCCTCATGTGAATTATGCATAGCATTTCAGCACTAATATGACATAGTGATGTAAACATACTTTGCAAGAACTCTAGCAATGAAAAAAAAAAAGAACTCTAGCAATGGTATGCATAATGTTTCTCAGATTTGAATTATTAATAAAAGCCAAGTTTCAGGGATCCCTGGGTGGCGCAGCGGTTTGGCGCCTGCCTTTGGCCCAGGGCGCGATCCTGGAGACCCGGGATCGAATCCCACGTCGGGCTCCCGGTGCATGGAGCCTGCTTCTCCCTCTGCCTGTGTCTCTGTGCCTCTCTCTCTCTGTGACTATCATAAATAAATAAAAATTTAAAAAAAAAAAAAAAAAAGAAAAAAAAAAAAAGCCAAGTTTCAGTGTTTCAATGGTGTCAAAATGTAAGCAGTAAGTTTTAAACTTAAGTTTGTTTAAAATATTGGTAGCAATTTGTAAATATTATGGCTGGATTGGACATGCTTGTTGGAAAAAAATATATTTATTTTAACTCACATTTCATAGATAATTAGTTGTACTGAGGGGTTATTTCCTCTTTTTTTTTTTTTTTTTTGTATATAAGGATAGTTCCTTTCCCACTTAGTATTTAAATAAACAATATTATCCTTCCATGAGAAAACACCATTCTATTGCTAATACCATGTATATTTTGGTGTAGAAGCAGTACATAATATTCTGTATTTTACTAATCAACTTCTGTTTATATTTTTTAGAAAAAATATATTAATACTATATAATGAATAAGAAAAAAAGTCTCTCTACTTTGAACACTGAAAGAGCACAAATACGTTTTAAAGTTAATTAAAGTTGAAAGGAATCTAACAATATGACAGTACAGAACTGAAAGCTAAGGCTGATCCAGTTTTACATAAAAAGAACCTCTCAAATGATTAGAAAGATGTAGTGCACACCAAAAAAAAAAAAATAATAATAAGAAGAATTAACCTCCTAAGTTTACTTTTTACAATACTACCTAATGGTCATAGGACAACTTCCAATCCTCTTGAGTATTCAGTATTATCAGATGTGTGGCATGACCAACTCACAGGAATATAGCCAGACATTTTCTCACAGTTGTATAATGTTTTTACGTCACAAGGCAAAATCAAGATCAAAGTCTCATACAATTTGACATGGGCATATGTTTCAACAAATTCGGATGCAGAAACTACTGACAGACTAGTTCTGGACATTGCTATTTCCTGATCTACACTGACCTACATGTGGGCTGGCTAGACAGGTCTCTAGAGGTTGCACTCATTTAATCTTTCGCCAAAATATTACAAAACAAAACAAAGCAAAGGAAAGGAAAACAAAACAAGACAGGGTGTGAAAGCAACTATCAAGGACTTGTTCTCAGGACTAGATTCTGGAATCCTGCAAATGGAAGGAAGAGAATAAGAAGTAGGGTCAGCTCTCAGTAGGAATTCAAATTACAGCCTGAGTTAAAGGTGAAATGTGGTGTCTCCCCTGGCATCTAGGAGTCTGATTAGATTGAAAAGCTATGCGACTCTTTAGACCCTGGGTCAAAAGGAAATTGTCAAGTTTCAGGGCTACTATAAGGGCTGCTGCACAAATCATCCCTTACAGATTTTCATCTTGAGAATATGTACATAGTTTGAAATATGAAAGTATTCTGACATATTTGAGTGCAACTAGTCCAGTTGTGGTTTGAGCAGCATATTGGGGGCAAGGGAGAGAGGAGGGAAAATCTTTATCTGAGAGGTAATGTTTTAACTCTTAGGAGCTTTTGGTGTTCTTCACTGTCAAGAAAGCACAAAGGAAGCAATAGGGAACTCAACACAATCTATCAGCCAGTGAGTAGGTAATACCATATATTGGTTACACAGGAAAAGTGCTTACTTTTTGAGTGATTTAGAATTGTATGCTGTGTATAAAATAACCAGTTAATATTAAGATTAGGATTAATTTTAGGACTCTAGTTCACTATATAAGTACCTTCAGACTTAATGTATAGTTATATATATATATATACATATATATATATATATATATATATAAAGATTTTATTTCTTTATTAATGAGAGAGAGAGAAAGAGAGAGGCAGAGACACAGGCAGAGGGAGGAGCAGGCTCCATGCAGGGAGCCTGACGTGGGACTCCATCCTGGGTCTCCAGGATCGGGCCCTGGGCTGAAGGTGGCACTAAACCACTGAGCCACCCAGGCTGCCCTAGTTAAGTTATATTTTATCTCACACTATTTCCTTATGTTAGAAAGCCCCTTGCAGTCATTTGCACCTGGTAGAAATTGGAATGCCTACAAATATATACATGAATGAGTTTTATATTTTCCCCTCTCCCATATTTGATGACTTCTCTTCCCCTAGTGCTCTCTAAATACTATTCGTCTTACTTCCCTTATTCAAAGGACACATTCCATCTGATGCCGAGGATGCTCCACTCTATACATACAGCTTGGTTCATCACATAATTTTACAGTGCTTTATTCTCCAGCGCACATTCTGAGAACTGTAAGACATCTGATATTGACCTTGGTGTCTACTTCACAACTACTCTATTTATATTTGTATTTGTGTGCCTGTGGTGTTTGAGAAAACCCATCTTACCATTGGTAGCCATAAAAGCCCTTTAGCCCTTTATTATAGAAGGGGTAAATAAAGAGGCATCTCTGGATTTAATGGCAGATATTTGTTTCTCTTCTTTTGTCACCATGGCAATAACTCATTCCCAGAAACACCTTTTCCAAAAGTGACAGGCCATGAGTCTTATGACTCTGGGAAGAATTGTTTCATAAACATCTGGATCACAGATGTTTTTAGAACTGTACTGCCTTTCTTTGATTGTATTAAATTCTATGCATGCTATTTTATGCATTTGGAAACATTATTCTGGAAAGACCTCATTGGCTCTTGAGGATCATTAGGTAAATAAAGAGAGTGAGGAAGCCTAGTGAGTTGTAAAAATAACCTTACCCAAGTCAAATGTCTGAGAAGTAATGAAAGTTTGCAACTACATTTCCCATGCCCCAACCATTCATGCTACATTGCTCACTTACTTAAAAGTCAGTTGACTCTTCAACCACATTATGGTTGAAATTGATGATTTTGAAAACTTCCTCAGTGCTCTAAAAAGTTGTACATTCAAAATATCTCTGGTAAAGTGACACAGGCATCCATTGATAAAAGACTGTGGACACTGATAAAAAGATACAATGAGATTTGACTAGTTCTAAGTAGAACTCTTCACCCTTCTTTAGTAGACCCTTCTGTCTATGTGCAAGGAGAAAATCTGCAAGGCAAGCTTCCAAACTAAGTTGAGAAAGCACTCCAAAACAATAATAAAGCTGTCATGTTAAAAAAAAAACTGCAAAATGTAACTAGATCATCTTTTTTAATGTAGTATTCATGGTCAAATATGAAAATCCCTTTCCTAGTTTATGTATTTGAGCTCTTTTGCAACATAAGGTCAAATGTCTGTGTTATGGACCTTTATGGACATTCACGTTGCATCTATGAGAACAGTAAGATAGAATTTACTGTAGTTTGCTAGGTCTTAGTTGAGGTGGAGGGCAAGACTGTTAGCCTCTTCTTTAGCATTGATCTAGAAACTGCCCTTCTCACAGTTTAAAGTCACTCACAAATGTGAGAATGTAGTTTCCCATTTGATCTCCTTTCTTCATTTTCCACAAATCTTTGCAAACTTTAGAAAGTACCCAATTATTCTTAATACTTGAAAAATATACTTAGAGAAAGCCTGGTAACCATGTATTTTCTCATGAAAAAAATAACAATCACAAGAGTTGCCATTGAAATTTTAAAAATATGTAGTGATAATCTAAAACACAAGTACTATAGTTATTCAGTGTAGCACAATAGGAAAGCCAATAAGAGGATATTTTATCTTTGACCTCTTCGTTAAGAAAACAAAACCCATAGGCAGTAATGTTGATCTATTCATGAAACATATTTATTGGAGAAGTTAGGGACATAAACTGAGTTTGTGGGGCTTTTTTTCTTCTCCACAGAGGTCATTCAACTCCAGAGACATTGTCTACAGGAGAGAACCTTACTGCAATTGAAATAAATGAACTTAGCAACACAAGGTAAAAACTGTAAAAACTATTTGTTTATTTTATGTATTTCAATCAATTTAAGTTCAGCTCTCAATTAATTTTTCTTGAAAAATATTTGACATCCTTTCTTATAAAAGATGTGATGTTAAAAACAAGAGGTTTTTTTAAGGATTTATTTTTCAAATAAAGACAGTCTAGTAAACAACAACAAAATATGACACAAAATTCAGTGACAAAAAAACCTTCTTTTTACTTCCTAACTAAAATGTGTCAATACTTTGGTAGAACCATGAAGGGTCTGTTAACTAAATTAATTCATCATAAATTATGAAACCAGTTAACTTCACTCCCTAAATCTGTGGTTTAATATAAAATTACTGAAAATATTAACCAAGGAGAATATCATGAAGAAGTATGGCATAATATCATTTGTCTAATATTCAAGAGCAAATTTAAACTCTGCTTCCTTCCTGTCTACAGGATATGTGGCTTACAGAAGACATATAATAACACTGAAAGAAATGAATACACAATGAATATATTAGCTTATTTAACCCTTAAATCTGTAAGAAGAAGAGGTTCTATTATTATCTTCCTTTCATATATGAGGAGATTAATATCCACAGATTGAGCAGCCTGTATAGTAAATTTCAGATTTGAATTGAGGTAGCCTGATTCCAGAGTACAATACCTTGACTACTATTTTTTTTTTTTAATAGCACGTTGACCTTATAGACAGTTTTGAACAACATTTGATTCTACCTTGAGCTCTGATAATATGTTTAGGGTGTTCTTATTGGACGATGAGAAAGATAGAAAGATGCATAATGTTGTTAAGTAAAGTATCATTTCAACATGATAAAGTTTACATATAGTCTTAGACAAGGTGTGAAGTCAGCCACGTATGCTTTTAAACTTTCCAACTAGCAGGCTCTGTTCCCTTTACCCATCCTTATGGTTACCTGCCCAGGAGGCAAGGGCCTTCATATTACCCTCCCACTTTCCAGAGGTACTTTTGTACCTCCTTCAGCCCCCAAACTCTCATATATCAAGAACTATACACAAGCTATGGCCTCCTGCTGGGAACCAAGCACTGTCAGTCCTGCTGCCCTCCTGAGGGAACCAAGGTCATATCCAAATATCTCAGGGGCTTTTGTGTGGAGTGAATCAGAAGGTTAGACCTACTCAACATGCTCTGAGTAAAGGGCTAGCTAGTGTTGCTTCTGAAGTAGTGAAGTACTCTGTCACTGAAAGCATTCGAATAGGGCTTAACTACCACTTGGCAGGTCTACTGAAAAAAGAATTCAAGTATTCAAAGTAAGTCTAGATTAGATGACCTTTGAGGTCCCTTTCAGATGTGAATGCTGCTTCTAGGTAGCTAAAGGATTTTTTTTCTCTTATGGAAATTGTCACTTATGACTGATACCTACAAAAAGCACAGGAGATGTGAGTCTTCAAAGTCAGAAGAAAAATGTTTTAGAATCTCTAGAAGAAAAAAAGGACCAACTCTGAGCACTTTATAAAGCCCAAGGTAAGCACAGTAGCCGGAGAGAAGTTCAGTGACACTCTTTTGGCCATACATGTCACTTTATTTATGGCCCAGCACAGTTATAAAATTATTAGGTAGGTATTCAAACTACACTGCTTTAAATAGTAGTGTAGCAAACTTCATTTTGTAGATAAAAATGTGGTCAGATTCTTGCTAAGTATGTAGCCTGATGAAAATAAGCCATGGTGGTTCAGTCCCAACACATCACAGGTTTGTTCAAAACCAGTGCTATTATAGAGAGAGTGAGAGGAAAAATAGAGAGGAAGTTAAATATATCCATTCTTACTATTAGTTTGTTCATAGATTTAAGACAATAGTCTCAAATATCAAAGGAATGTAAGAGTTGAAATCTAAATCAATCCAACATATTTTTGCCAATAATTGTTTTTAGATAGTTAATTTATTTTTATTCAGATCATATATCTGGAAAATATGTTGAATTATCTTAGGGAGTAAAGTACCTTTTACATAGCTCTAATGAATCTTATTTATAAAATTTATTAGTATGATATTTTTTCCTAAAATAGAATGATTTATGCCAGTTGGAGTTATCTTGTTGAATTAGATGAAAACAATTTATCCAAACGTTTTGCATTGTAAACAATGTTTTCTTAAAAAAAAAAAAACACAAAAAAGTGTTTTCTTAATTAGTGACTATTTTACCTAACATAAATTTTGCTTGTCAAAAAATATATATATATATAAAGGGATATATAATATCCCTTTTAGTAAATAATATAAATGACATATAACTTATAAGTTTTAAATATACATATATACACTCAAGAAACACACACACACACATATATATATATATATATATACTACACACTCAAAGCACACACTCAATTTGTTGAATCAATGCCTGATTAAAATATGTCTTGGAAATAATATAGATGCAGAGAAAAGGCATTCTGTATTCCAATCTTCTTCCAAGATTCTGCAATCTTGATATGAAGGAATTATGTTCAAATAAAATAATGTATCTAATTAACAATAATTATAAACTAAAAGCTATTTATCTAATTACAGAGTACTTTATATACTACCCCACATATAGAATGAAAGAAAATTCCAGTATGTCAAAGAAAAAAAAAATCCCTTTATTTGAAGAATATGTTGATAGAAACTTTTGGAATCAGAATGCTTCATGGCATCAAATCTCAGGAAATACTTCTCAGTACTTACATTAATTTTCTTTACTTAAAATCTTTTAGACTACTCTTAGCAATGACAAAAGGATATTTCTCCAAGTTCATGGAAAAGCTGGAGCAATATCAATCCAGTGTTTGCATATTTCTAGAGGAATTATGTTATTCTCTATAATCTTAGCAAAAACCTCAGTAACCTTCAGATAGTACTTTGGGGGAAAAATTATGTGGAAGCTTTTTCAATCATTACTCCTGAGACTTCCTCTTCTCGCAACCATTAATGAACTAGGTAGCAAGCACAAAAAGATTCATGCTTGAATCTTGTTTGTATAAAGCTATTTCTGGCTTTCTCAGGATTCCCTGATACCAAATATTCTGAATGACAATGGCAGTTTCTGGGTTTCATCCTCATAGCATTTAAACAACATCATCTCTATAAGTGACCTTTCCTCTTGCACAATTGCCATGTTTTTAAATTTGCAATCAGAATTCATTGAGTTAGCAAAAACACATCAAATGCCTTCTATGAATGAGGTACTCTGCTCAGCCTTGGGTTTAAAAAAAAAAAAGTGAATAAGACAAGGTCAGTGCTATCTCACAGAGACATATAAATATATAGTTGCCACAATAAATGCAATGATTGAAGAATTTGTAACATTTATGACATATCAGTGAGTGGTATGAAGGAAACAGGGATGACTTTACAAAGAGAGCCTTTAGTTTTTGCTTTCCATAAGTGCCCCTGAAATGATGTAGTTACTTTTTTATGGACAAAAAATATAATTTTCCATATATTGTTTACCTTATTAATGAAGGACTCCATGAACACTCAAAGAATCTGTAACTCTCCTCTCCAACAGTCAGGGTTTAGAAATTTTAATTCCACCTTGGCAACCTCACCAAAGACAGTTCTTACCCTCTTTCAGTAGCCTCCTCCCTAGCAGGCAGGAATGCTGAGAATCATGTGTACACAATGATCCAACTGCCTACTTTTGATTATAGTTGCTCTGGACCATGGTAGGCTACTATAAGTTCCTATGTCAGCCCCACTTTTATAGGTCAAAGACAATCTTATAAAAAGCAAGAGCTGTTATTTTGAGCAACTTCCTTTGAAATCCTTCTCATGTGTGCTCTTCCTAGTTTCTGAACATTGCCTATGTGCTGAGACCCCCCCTTGTATATGGATGACTTGTTTGGACATCTGCCATGATTTCTACTTTGTAATCTCTGAAAGATATCGATCCTCTGATTACACTGCATACTCCTCAGATCACACCAGATTAAAAACAAAAGCAACAAACCAAACAGGAAAAGGAAAAGTGTTTCCAGTTATAGGAAATAGTGTGTTCATGACCATCAAGGTAGAGATACTGGCCTTCTGGAAATAGGAAGTTTAGTAAGAGCAAAAACTGTAATTTATGGCTGCCTGAAAATTGGCCACGGTGACTAAATGCATATAGAGACAAATGACTTAAGCTCTATAAAAAATCATATAAAATACCAACATATGTTGGTATACACACACACACAGTTCAATGTATATAGACATTATTTTTTTTATTTCTTTCCCATGCATAAAAGATCACATACATTATAGTAGCACCATGTGTTATAACCTGTTAGTCTTGTTTTCTTTTCTTCTTTAAAATTTGACCTCCACTTGTGATCCAGAATTCCCTTAACTACTTAATGGTTTCGTGCTCACACATTAATTTTACTACATTTCTAATTACAGTTTAAACCTTTACTTATTTAAGATAAAAGTAATCTAACTTAAAAGTGAAAATCTTCACCCTTTTATCTATATGAACACTTCATTTGAGAATACGAAAGAATAGTAACTTGGGTCATTACTCTATCTTGATAAATATCCTGACCTATTTGTCTGGAACTTCATATCCTGAACTATACTCCCCACACACTCACCCCACTCCCTCAATTTCCTTTTGACTATCCAGATCTTCCCTAATACAGTTTCCCATTATATATCTTTCTAACAGCAAATCACAATCAACTCTATATTTTCATTTTTTCACTATGTATGACTGATTCATTCATTAAACAACTGTGTATTTAGAAGCTACTATAGGTCAGGTACTGTTCAGGTGATGGAGACAAATAAAATCTCCAGCCCTTCTGAAACACATATTTCAATGGAGGAAAAAGGCCACAAAAAATAAATAAAATCATTGAATAATATCAAGTATTGCTAAGGGCTATAAGCAACAACAATAAAAGCTTGGTTAGTGGTGTGTATTGACAGAGAATAATTTATCAGAAAGTATTCCTCTTTAATAACTGAGTTTTTAACTTTATATTATGTAATCATAACCAGATTTTGGATTTTGTTAACTCAACTCTCATGTTCTCATCTTAGTGCAAAGGCTAGCTTGAGTCTAACACAGAACAGATTTTAGCAAAAATGTCTTTACATTTTACTCACACTTAAATGTCTAATTATTAGCAAAATATATATATAGCCAAGCTATTATTTTTGAATGGTACAATTTGTCCCTGCCTTGGAAAGAAGTTTAGATTCTTTTTTTTTTTTTTTTTAAGATTTGATTTATTTATTCATGAAAGACACACAGACAGAAAGAGACAGAGAGAGAGGGAGAATCAGACTCCATGCACGGAGCTCGACGTGGAACTCGATCCCGGGACTCCAGGATCACACCCTGGGCCAAAGGCAGGCACTAAACCACTGAGCCATCTGGGGATCCCCAGAAGTTTAGATTCTTAAAAAAAAAAAAAAAAAAAAAAAAAAGATATTTTTAAATGTTTAGTGAAACTTTAAATTTATCCATTTTTAAGTTCAGTTAAGATGGGAAGATACTCAATTTTCAAAATTTTGAAATCCTGATCAAGTATTTCAAAATCTACTATCTAAATGTAAGTTGAAAATAGGTTTAATTATGAGAATTAGTTCAAGCCTGACAAACTTTTTGATGGGCTTGATTATAATAATGGATATCCTGTAAAATTTGCAAGCAGTGCTGTAGAATTTTTGCCTAGATTTCCACCATTTGTTATCAGCTTAATTTAAGAGTTAGCATTTTTCTTGGTTGGTTGGTTGATATATTTGCCAGGGACTAGAATAAAGATTGGCATTAGAATTTGCCCTAATAAACATACCTATCACTTACATTTTGCTTTCTGAATTCTATTCCCCACCAAAAGAGAACAGAGATCTTTGAAGAAATGGTTGGTTTTAGAACCAGGTTAGAGGAATCTTTCTATTTTTCTATCTATCATCTATCTATCTATCTATCTATCTATCTATCTATCTATCTATCATCTATCTATCTATCATCTATCTATCATCTTAGTCAAATTCCCTCCAACACTGTAAGATTTAAATTAGTCTTGAAATGTAAGCTAAAAATTGTTTGCATAGGCTTATTATGATATCTAACATGCTAAAGAGTGAATAAATAACAGATGAATCAAAAGAAACACATTTTACAATATAGTAGAAAATACGTATATAATAATAAACAAGAAATTGATTCAGTTAAACATAGTTTTGCTAGAAGAAATTTTGCCTTTCATTTCAAAGTTTCTAGTTATGTAGGAAATATCACATGGATCTCATTACATTTAGTCATGTTTTCTAAATAGTTGCAAATTCAGGGCTGATGCCAGCAAGTTGTTTCCTTATATAGAAACTTTCTATAGCAAACTTGCTATTTACCTTTCACTGATTTCCTGGTAATTAGACCAACCTTAACCAGAAATGGTATTCTGATGGCTATTCGACATTGGAAGACAAGTTCATCTGACTCTCCTGGTTTCCCTCCTACCTCATTTTTCATTCCCTGTCTCTCACCCTCAATGCCGTCTTCTTTGCCTCTAAGTGTGAGATCTCAAGGTTGCCCAGCCCTTCTCCTTTTCTTACTCTTGTTTCTTCATATTTAATTCTCATTTATACACATGACTTCAACCACCACCTACTTGTGGATGTCTCCTGCATTTCCATCACCATTGCAGCCTTCTTTTCTGAGGTCTAATTTTATAGATACAGTTGCCTATTTAACAACTCTTCTTGCATCTTCCAAAGGGGTCTCAAACTCTAATTCCTGTGATTGGTACCACGTCCATCTTCATCTTCACCACTCTTCCATCGGTTGCTGTCTCTACTTTTAAATGGCTTGTCTTGCTCATACCCACCTGCATCCCTCTTTATTCCATTTCACACAACGGAACCAGAAAATAAAACCCTCCAAACCTGATTAAAACACTCCAACAGCTTTCTGATGCTTTCAGTATAAAATGGTTCTTATTTTGCCCTTCTTTCCCTTATTCTTCTCTTAACTTTTAACATATGTTGCTCTGCAAGTTTCAGATATTTTGCTTGTCAGCCACTTCTACATAATTCCATTTTACTTTCTCTATGGGTCCTTTTCATATATAGCTCTCTCTTATTGAAGTCTCCCTTTGTCTTCACGTAGTAAACTTCTAATGAAGTCTTCAAATTTCAGCTCAAACATCGTGTCTTCAGACTAGGGATTCCCTCCCAGACTTTCCCTAATGTGTTATCCAGCTCTCTTGTATGTTCCCCCAAACACTGTGTTCTTCCCTTCAGAAAAAATCACAAAACCAATTTAGCATATACTATGATTTTATTGTCTTTCTTCGACTCTACATTTTCATGTCTGTGAGAACAGAGAAAATGTGTGCTTTAATCAGTATGGTGTCTTCCTACACAACAGGGTTCTTAGTGTGTGTTGGGCACTCAATAAATACTTACTAAGTAAATGAATGATTAAATGATCCATTTCTCTTTCCTGAGCAGTCAATCTCATTTAGATATGTATTAGAATGAGGCCCAAACTGAGAAATGATATGGAAAAAGGTGGGATATCTGGCAGAAAGATGATTCGGTGTGCCACACTGAGTTGAAAGCCATCAGATTTTACTTCCACAAAGGATAATATCCCCCAAGATTCTGCTTTCACATGTGAGGAAATTGCATGGCACTGGCCTAGCTGCCAGGAAAATAACCATAAAATTTACTTTCAGAAAATTTATAATAATTTAAAACATAATAGGCACCTTGCTAAGTGTTTAGGTGCATAATATGATTGAATTTTTCTAACCAATTAAAAATAATTGATTAATACAAACTTCACAGATAAAACTGTGACTCATAGGCTTACACTACTAGCCAGTGTTATAGCTATTAAATAATATCCAGCTGTGTTTGCCTCTTTCCCAAATACTGCTCTTTAAATTGTACTAAAATAATTTCTTCTATATCATTCATCTCTTTTCAGGTATCTCCTAAAATGTAAACCCATTTAATCACTTGTTGTTTCAGTCAGATATGACATTTCTCACCAACTGCATCTAGATTCACCTTTCACTTCTACTCTCTCTCAGCATTTTGAGCTGGCCCCCCTCGGAGCCCAATTCTATTCTAAAACACTCACCTACAGTGTTCAACTTTTCATTGTATCCTAATTAACTGAAATCTGAGTCTGCCTAGTGGACACTCCTATAATCTGCAGTCTGTGGAGTGGGGGTTTCTCTTTCTCCACTTGAGGACAAAAGTTTGTCAGGGGGAAGAAGAGGAAGAGGGAGGAACTTAGCTCTGAGTTGTGGTGCAAAGATAGCAATCAAGCTATCTTTTGCTCTGCCCAAGAGAAAGCTGAAGTAGGAATTGAAGACAAGTAATATAATCTTTGGTTGAGCCTCACCCCACTCAATTAAGTTTAAATATTGTGTAAAAAGGAAAGAAGATACATGGTATAGATGGAAGGGATCTTAGGATCCATTTTGCCAGCTCTTTAATTTTCCATGTAGGGTGAGTGAGGTCCAAAAAAATTTATAACTTGATATGTTTAAATAAGTAATCAATGACAGAGCTGGGACTAAAATTTGGATGTGTCAACTAATGAAAAATTAATTTTGAAGCTTCTTAAATTTAAAATAGATTAAAAACATAATGACCTCTATTTTAAGTATCTTCCCTGTTTTAGCCAAAATTCTTTCCACACATACTGATTTTTGAAATAAATAGATCAGTTTAGTCAAGGTTCACAACACCATCACTTTGGAGACCTAAGGCCTACCATTATGTAAATTTTCCTATGCTCATAGAAACACAGACTGATTTGTTGTTGATTTTTCCTCTGAATCATCTTAGTATTTAATCAGAGCCACAGAATAATGGAGCAAATCTGACATCTAAAAAAAAAAAAAAAAAAAAAAAAAGTCTCCTAACTTATAAACAAGATATTTTGCTATACATAGGAATATGAATGTGTTCTTATTTGAGTATAAATGGAAAAACATTGGAATATTTCAAGTTTGCTATGTAGTCCCATATTCTTTCAAGAATGAGTAGAATATCCAGACCTTCATATTTGGTGGATTAACATATGACGACACTAAAATATGATTATTGCATTGTTCTGTTTGTGTGGTTATTGGTTGCACTAAATATTTATAAATTGTGTTCATTTTCTCTTATGACTACTTCTGACATAAAAACCCTGATTTGTGAATGAAATCTGAGGAAGCCAACAACTGGCCACACTGATATTTAATACATAAACTTGCTTCCCATTTGTATCAAGTCTAGTAACATCATTTGCCTATGGCCAGAAAGAGCCTAAAACTACAGGGGTCATATAGTGAAGAGTGATTTTTAGTTAAGAATATTGAATTCTTGGGTTGCCAAGAATTCAACCACTGGGTGGCTCAGTCAGTTAAACATCCAACTCTTGGTTTTTTGCTCAGGTCATGATCTTGTGGTTGTGGAACTGAGCCCTGTGTTGGGATCTGTGCTCAGCATGGAGTCTGCTTCAGATTCTCTCTCCCTCTTCCTCTCCCTCTCCCTCCTATTCACTCTCTCTCAAATAAATAAATAAATAAATAAATAAATAAATAAATAAATATTGAATTATTTAAGACTTGTCTTCTGAGAGGTTTCAATTTGACTCAATCAATAGAGCTACCACCATTGATATCCTCTATTCAACACACATTGAGCATTTTCTGTAATTCAGTCATAATTTCAAATGCTGAGGAGACATAGACACAAGACACAGTCTGTGCTCTATTAAAATTGAGTCTAGTAGCTAACCTGTAAAAGCAAGCCAACAAGGACACTACAGTATAGTACATGCTCTGAAAGTAGGGAACCAAGGCACTGAGAGAACTTAGAGAAGGAAAATGCAAGTCAGCATGTAAGGGAGGAGGAAGATAGATGGAGGGAGAGGGTGTTGAGAAGCAAAGAAAGAAACTAATGCACTAGTTTCACTATGCTGGGTGATGTAATCTGCTAAGGAGGTTCCAAAGTCAGCTGTAACAAGTAGCTCAGCAGACTGATGCTGATAAAAAAAAAAAAAAAAAAAAAAAAAAAAAAGAAAGAAAAGAAAAGAAAGAAAAGGAATCTCTTGGGAATTGCAATTTAGTAAGATCTAATGGAGCTTCCTTTTGACTCATTTCTGTTATCTTTGGGTTGAGATAGAAGATAACTTGTTGAGGAACAGTTTTGCAATTGTGTCTGTGAGTTTCTTGATCATAAGGCCTAAGATATTGTGCATCTTTTCAACCCTTGTGCAATCTAGAAAGACACTTAAGAGGCAGCAGATGTTTAATAAATTTGGTTAAATTAAACATCATTGCCAGGAAGAACATGTTTTAGCTCTGACCAAACAACCTTATCTGAGTATAGATATCTGCCTTATCTGGGGCCAGGCTAGTAAACTCAAAGAAAGGGAAACTCTTGTCTCTGGGATGACTGGCTTTCCATTCTGTTTCCTGATACAGTATTTGAGAATGCTTAAAATTATATCTGATTCAAAGTGTCTGGATTCAAGTGCCTATATCAGTAGCCCAGGGGAAGCATATATCATTTATTTTTCTATAAGAGAAATACATATATTTCATCACTGGCTAGTATTTAGAACCTGTCATCTTTTTATTTCTTCTTTTTCATTTAAGTTTAAAAGTTTATATATTTATTTGACAGAGAAAGAGTGCACGGGCACACAAGCAGGGGGAACAGCAGAAGAGAGAGAAGCAGACTCCCCCTGAGCAGGGAGCTTATGATGCAATGTGGGGCTGGATCCTAGGACCCAAGGATGATGACCTGAGCAGAAGGCAGCCACTTAACCAATTGAGCCAGCCAAGTGCCCTCTATTTAAGTTTTTTTCATTTTTATCCACAAGGCCGTCCAAAAAATACTCAAAAATTTATTCTTTTATAAATTCAAAGAGTTATAAAATGTTGAATAATGGATTTAGAGCCCTTTACCAGATGTACTCATCTACAAACACGAAAAGTCAACACTTGTAAAAATCTTGTTTATAAGTTATTTATACATTTCCTAAGAACTTAGATTTATTATGGAATTATGTTTTATCTGGAAGGGACCTGTGAGACTATTGACCCAATCCCTTTATTTTACCTGGGAGGGAATTAAGGTCTTAGAGATATGTGGTTCCTATAGTTAGAATAGCTTGGAAACCAAAAAAAGTTTTGCACCTGCTCTGCCTATGAGCTTGCTACTATGCCCATTTATGCAAAAACAAATTTAATTTCCTTTTCCTTAAAATATATGTGATCAGTTCTGCTTTAGTGATTTGTTTTGAAAACATAGGTTTGTCCTAATGCAATCGATGTATAACCAGCAAGGAAACAAGAACTTCAAAACATATTTCTCAGAAACTGAATTCTACAACAAGTGGATGAGCTTGGATTGGATTCTTCCCCAAAGGAACATGACTCCAACACCTTCATTTTACAAAACAAAGCAGAGAACCAAACCTAAGCTCCCACATCTGACTCATGGAAGCTGCTAAATCTGTGATAAGTTTTATATTACCAAGGGAAAACTAATATACCCTCCATATGTGGTATTACAATTTTCCACTATATACCATATATATATAGTGGAAAATTGTAATATATATGTTGTATATATATATTAGAGAGAAAAAATATTTTTCCTCTGCCCATTTTAGGTTCATTGTCTGGGGCCCTGGAGATTAGATTGACAAAAGACAGATTAACAAGATAAAAGAAGACTAAAAACTTTATTAACATAGTCTAGGCATCACACATATACATGAGAATACTTGATGAGTAAGGGTGTGGCTGTGAGAATCTGAGCTTATATAGCATTTTAGCAAAGAACAGTAACTTTATAGAGAAAGGACAAGACAAAGGTCAAAGACATGAAGTTTCTAGAAGGGCAAATTGTGAAAGGCAAATACCTGGGGAAAGTAAGAGTAGAACAGGGTTAATTTTTGTAAGGTTTGTTATGTATGTTCCTCTGGTACTATCTCCAGGCTGCAAAGGTTCTAGCATTGTCTCCATGATTAGCTTGCATTCTTCCTGGTAGAGAGAGGGGAGATTACATTTACAAATTTATGTTCTGCTTTCAGGGAAATAGGGGAAGGTCAGAGTGCTTTTCATATATCAGTTTCTTCTCAAATGACTTCAGCTCACAATAATCCTTATGTTAAAATAATACATTTTGATGTGGTATATTCTGCTACCTTTTGGGTTCTTCTCGGCTCTTAATATTATATCTGGGAAATGATTCTGTTGGCTCGCATCTGAGGTTATACAGTACTAATTTTAGGACATACTCACTTCATTTAAAATATCTTGCCTCTACAGCTTTGTAGATTCTTTTCTTTTGAAGCAGCATACCTTTACTCTCCAATCTCCTCAAAAATGCCTACTTATCCTTCGGAAATCTGCTAAGATGTTAAATCTTAGAAGAATCTGTCCTTCATCCCACAAGTAAGACGTGACTTCTATGAGTTTCCATGACACCTTATACTATCCATAGAATGACTCAACTCAAATTTAAATTGTCCATTGTTTTCCTATATCTTTGGTAGATCATAAGCTTTAAGAGGAAAGCTAATACAACTATTTTATTTTTTTCAACACTCTGCCTTAGTGCCTAACATAATAGATATGCAATCTGGGACCCCTGGGTGGCTCAGTGGCTGAGCACCTCCCTTCAGCCTGGGGCGATCCTTGAGTCCCACAACAGGCTCCTTGCATGGAGCCTGCTTCTCTCCCTGCCTTTGTCTCTGCTCCTCTCTCTCTGTCTCTCATGAAAAAATAAAATCTTTTAAAAAAAATAGATATGCAATCAATATGTATTGATTGAAAATTGAATACCTGGTTGAAAATACAGACAACAGGTCAATGTTATTGTAACTGAACTAAAGTGACTTTGCTCCTTGATGAGTTACTGTTAAAAACTATACCAGGTAGAGTTGTCACACAAGGGAAACTTTATTTGTAATAAATGAAATTAAGGGAAATAATTCTAAACCTATGACTCCCTGAGCAGGGATGAATGAGTTTCTTTTATTTAGGGTTGAGATGACCATTTAGAAAGGGAAACCTTGTTATCATGTGTAGAGGTGGGCATAAGGTTCCACATCTGCCATAAGGAAATATGCCTATTCATACATCACATGCTGTGTAAATAAGGCTTGTGCTCCTCCTCAGGCAGAGATTTTAGTATAATAAGCAAACATTTAGATAATGAGGCAAACATCATGTCAGCCACTCCATGGTCCATCTACACAGGTGCGAGTTAGGGGTTGAGCTCAAATTGGTCAAGGTGGTCCCACTGCTGGAGCTTTTCTTCAGGATGGTCATTATTTCTTGAGGGGTCGTTTCAGTTTCCATCAAATTTGCTATGCCCATCGGGTCTTTCATCTGAGTTGAGAGATAGGTTCGAAAGAAGAGCTTAAGGAAAAATGTGGGATAGAGCTTGGTGGGTACAAGCAGATGGCAATAAAGGTCAGGTCTTAGGGTCTAGCTGGTGATACTACGTTTGTTCCTGTATTGCCACAATGTGGTAGCAGAGCAGATAGAGTAGAGTAAGCAGTTAGTTAGGTTTTCACTGGAAGCCTTGAGCCAGGAAAGGGGGAGCCATGGCCAGTTATGGGGAAAGTCAGATGCCTGTCCTGACAACACTCCAAAACAAAGCCATGAGAAGCCAGATCAAACAAGCCCAAAACAAAGGAGGCTGAAGACCCTGACCAAGTAAGGGAGAAAAGGTGTGAAACTCTGCAACCAACAAACCCCCTCCTCAAGTAATAAATGTTCCACTCCCTTGTGAATAACTGTCAATTAAAGATAGAAACCCAAAACCCTGGGCACAGCTCTACCTTGAGCTTACCTACTCTCACACCTTGAGAGTGCACCCTCACTGTAATAAACTTTCCTTCTTGTCCCACCCAACTGCTGTCTGCCTTTGAATTCTTTCTTTCGAGGAGACCAAGGAGTCTCTGGCAACATCCCAGGGATGGGTTGTGTGGAGGTTTCTGGGCCAAGGAGTTCTCCCCAGTCCACTCAGCAACAGGTACAGTATTGTTTCCCTTAAATTACTGGAACCATTTGTGTCAAATCCCCTTTTATGTGGATTTTAGAATTCCTTCATCATCAAAGATGTGCATCTAACTCTAACAATATCAATGCATGACTTAGAGACTGTGGCATGGAGCAAAGTAATCATTGAGAGACAAAACTTAGAATTTAAAATGTCTCTTATCTCTTTAGGTCCAATTCAAGTATACTATTTTCCGAAGCTTTATAATTGCTAAACATTGTTAAAAGATAAAATTAGCTTCCTAATTTGGCTTAGTAGCTCTTCTAAGATGGCTGTGATTATAATGAGACATACCTCAATTTATGAGCAATTCAGGCAGGATAGCTTACTCAACCTGCAAATTACTTGCAAAATATATGAAATGTTTACAGCTCAAGTTGAAAATATTGTATTAAAAATGTTCCTGGGGTCACATTAAAAATGATTGAGTGGTTTTAAAAATCTATTGGCCTCGTAGTTTGTTGCCCGAGAGAAAAGTCACATCAACAGTTCGGTATTTTGCAAGGAGTTTTTAGTGTCCATGTGACTAGAAGCTAGAGGCTAAAGGAAAATGTAGTATGTCATGAAAGTCAGAATAGTCCAAACTTTATACTCACATGGTACATTTTAATTATATTTTCCAAAATAATTTTTTTAAGGATTTTATTCATTATTCATGAGAGACACAGAGAGAAGCAGAGACATAGGCAGAGGGAGAAGCCAGCTTTCCACGGGGAACCTGATGCAGGACTCCATGCTAAGAGTCCAGCATCATGACCTGAGCCAAAGATAGATGCTCAACCATTGAGCCACCCAAGAGTCCCGTTCCAAAATAATTTCTATGGGAGTCAATATTTTTATTAATTCTATCTTCGGTGAGTCACAAATTCAGACTTTCTCTGTAGCCAACAGTGAGAATGGGATAGGAATAAAAGAAGGGCCCTTCTTGGAAAATCTGTAATGTAAGAGGGGAACAGGAGTCTAAAAGGACAGCATCTGAAAAAGGTGTGGGGATGACTAGCAGCTAAACCATGTGGCACAGATTCAGAAGTGATATTGGATTTGAGAGAAGAGAACAAGAAATGAAGGGCTGGAATACTCAGAGAGAACACTGCTAGGAGATCTCTTTGCTCAGATAAAACGTATGAAGCCAATGGTTTGTGACTTGGACAAATGTTCACTGGGAACCCAAATGAGTCAGCTTACTTTGCTACAACGACTAGTAGCTCCTGAAAAACTTTCAGTCATTACTGGCCTTGATTAGAATTGAAGCTGGAGCCAAGGAAAGGGAAGTGGAGTTTCTACTCTCCAATTCCCTATTCCACTCATTCTCTCTAGATGCTGATTGTGGGCAAAGATCTGCTTAACCACTGAGTAGAGGACATAAATGCAACCTTTCAGGTGTATGATAGTGACAACCATAAATAAGGACAAACACAATCATACCTGCAAGTAAATAGTGCTGCACAGATGGTACGAGGAAACCTTTTCTATAGGTCTTGAGCCAGACCCCATCACTCTCTGTTTCATATAATGGCCCTGTGCAGTAACTGTGGACCATCACATTGCACAGATGGAAGATAGAGTTAGAGGGCTATTGAACATGTGAATTTTCCCAGTGTGTCACAATTACAGAAACATCTGTGCTAAATATTTTCAAGCTGATCCACTATAAAAATTGGCAATGTTCAATAGCACTCAAAGTCTTCCCTTTCCCTAGTGGGAAAGCAGTCTAATGATTGCATTTGGGACTACAGCATAAGGCATGTACCTATGCTGATTGCTTGCTGTTTAAAGGGGCCTCATTTGCATTATGCAGTTTGTAACGTTCTTCCTTTATTCCACCTCCTTTCTTTTTTGCTTGCAAATATAAACTGAAAAGGAAATCAAACCATTTACTGCACTTGTCATTGAAATGTTTCCCAGGGCTCAGTTAATGGAATGGCCTGGGCAGGGGCAAGGAAAAAGAGAGCAACGAGGTCTCTTGACAGTAATTGCAGACTGTGCTGCTTGTTAATTCTGATTATATTGAAATGGATGATTGGCTGTGTCAGCACTTGCTCACAAACATGCGTCTCCATCCTAGGAATTTACTAATCAAAGCAGAATTCACAGCATTTTTTTTTTATACGAATTTTACCTTCAAGAAGCTTGCATTCATATAGAAAAATAAATGTTGATGTTTACAAAAACTGCCTGGGATTCTTGCACAGTAAAGATTCTGATTCACTAAGTCTGGGATGGGACACAGATTCTGCTTTTCTAACCAGGTTCCAGGTGGTGCTCATGCTGTTGGTTTAAAGATCACAACTGTACATGCAAGGTTCTAGGCTCAGAGAACGTAGGATGAAAACAATGAATGCATTTGCTTTTTCACTGGCTAGAAATTTCAAGTGTATCTAGTAGATATTTTAGTAGATATTTTAAACAAAAAAGCAGAAGCAAAACAACTTGAGATCTCTATCTTGCTATACTGTCCACTTTCACTGTGTTGCAATTTTACATTTACTCATCAACACCATTTACCAAGCATGTATTAATGCACTCTCTGAACGTTAGCCTTCTTTTCTGAAACTCAAAGTCAGTTGAAGACCGGAATGTAAGCACATTATTGCAGTGCATTTGCAATAAAAAAAAAAGTATCATGGAACAGAGATGAGAGGAGGTATGGGAATCAGAATTGGCTTCCTCATTCACAGAGTATGTGACTCTGTGCTAGTTACTTAATTATTCCAAGGATAAGTTTCTTCATCAGTAAAATGAACATACTAACCTTTTTCTTAGAGTTATTGTGTTGAAAATACATAGCATAGTACTTACCACATCATAGTTATGTGCTAAAGATTAGTCTGCTTCTGTATTTTTGATATCTGAAAACAATGCAAAGCCAAAAGACTAGCACTAGTGCAAAGATGGCAGCTGCTATAAAAATAAATAAGATGATTTCATCTCTAAGGAGCTTACAATTTAATAGGAGAGATAAAAAGAAGAGCAGATGACTATTAAACTGTTATGCAAGGCAGAATGTTATAAATTCTTTAAATTTTAAGAAAGTGCTAGAAATAAAATGAGTTGACTTCTGCAGAATTTGAGTTGAGACAAAGTATAGATAGGTAGGCTTAGAGCAGGTTATGGGAGAAAAAAAGCATTTCATTCAGAAAATACAGGAAAAGACAACAAAAGCTGGAAGATTCTTGTGGAAAATGTTCAGCTAGGCTGGAGGGTAGGTTACATTGAATAGAAGAAGTAGAAGATCAGAATCAGATCATAGGGAATGTGAGCTAGAGCTTGAGAGTTACAAATGTATACCATGGGTGGTAAATTAGTAAAACTCATTTAGAGTAGAGTAGACTTAATACATGTTCAATTTAGCAGTGCTGTGTGTAGAAGTCAGCAGGAGAAAATCTGGAGAAAGAGCTAACAATGGCACTTATCTAGGTTGGAGATGACAAAAAGCCAATGACAGTAGACTGGAAAGGAAGAGAGGTCAACTGGGCAAAAATTGGGGACTGGCTGGAAAGTAAAACATTGTATAAGACTTCACTTTTCTGGAAGGGGTGACTAGAAGTACAGCAATGCGATTTCAAACACATAATGAATTTAAGAGATGGATGGATCATGGATGACAGCAGTGAAAGATCTAGCCGTGGAACTAGAGCTTGAGAGATATTTATGTAGATGAATAAACTGAAGTTCAAACCAGATCAAAGGAAGACCTAGAACATTTCCTTAGCAAATACACTCATTATGCGGGTGTATGGAGATAGGTCTTTTAGATAAGAGAAAAAGCACTAGTGATAAGACAGGAGACAAGGAAAACATGCCTGGGTAAGAAGATATTAGGAAAGCATAGAGCAAGTGAAAGCAGATGAACAGAGGTTTTAAGAGTTAGTGATGCATAGAAGCTGTGGTAGATCTGGAATCAGGACAACTATTTAGTTGAGAGGATGTACCAGGAGGCAAGTTTTATAGCTGTAGTGTATAGCATGGAGCTCTTACCTAGAAAGCATATTTATTCAAGATGGCTTCAATAACTGCTGAAGGTTTCAATGGTCTACCCCTGTCTCCCAAACCGCCCTTTGCACCGCACCGTGCTTGGGAAAGAGAAAATTATCCAACATCTTTTGTTTTATTTTCTTGAGTGACGTAATTTACCTGGATAGTTACATCTCTGAAATTACATTAGGTCTAAATTTATTTACCTTAGATATTTATGTCTCTAAATAGAGAAAACAGACATGTTTAGTTATCTCTCCTTGGTCAATTATCTCTCTTTCTCTCCCTCTCTTTGTCATTAGGATAGCATACTATTTATAGAGAAGAAAACTATAAAATTCTATCCTGTCACTGTGATGGAATCCTAATTTTAATGTAAAACAAATGCTTGAAAGGAGTTATGTTGTGCTACATTGAATAATCTCATACCGATCACTTAAGAAAGATCTACATAATGTGAAGAACAGTAGTCAGTTAAAAAGCAGCTCCTATGCATGTCATATGCAAGGCTAAATGCTTATATACCTAATCTCATTTAATATTGCAACAGCTGAGAGAAGTAGGTGTTCTCATCCCCATTTTAGAGTGGAGAAAACAAAGTATCACAAAGCTTGAGTAGTACAGCAATTAAGTTGAAGAGCCAGGACAAAAATAAAAGCTGTCTAACACTACAGCTCTGTATCTTTTCACTATACTGTAATGTAGGGAAAGACAGATCTCCTTTCCTCATTTTAGGTTCTTTGACTGGGCCCCTGTAAATTGGACTGAAGAAAGACAGATTAACAAGAGAAAAGCATACATGTGTATTTGTTTTTATGAGGAAATAAAGATCTGAAGAAATTATTAAACTTGAGTGTTTTTAATTGTGGAAATATGTGATAGCTATAAGCTAAAGATAGTAAACTGGAGAAAACTTAGCAAAGCCTATTTTTTTGTGTTTTTGTTTTTCAGATTCCTTTAGGTTTCCATCTATCTTCAGAGATAAGTTGCTCCTTTCCTCCGGATATTGGTGGGACACCTCACACATGAGGACCTTTGGCCTATTTCAGGGGAGGAAAAGGTGGTCAGGAGTCTATTTTGCCCCTTCCATTTTCTTTCACCTCTAACATACTCAATGTGTCAAAGTGCCATCCCCCAAACCATAAGTAGCATAGATCTTTCATTCTAAAGCAACCAATATAGAAGAATTCTATATTCTTCATTTGTTTGTCATGGGCAGACAACACAGGTCTGTATAGTACATAGACCAGAATGCAAATGGACAGTGTAGCATCATAATTTTGATGCAATTTCTGAAACATTCTTTTAGAAAATAAAGATGATAATGAGAAGCACCTAATGCAAAGCAATTTAATATAAAATTTTCAGCTAAATCCCTAGAGGCATAAGAAATACAAGATAGGCAAAAATATACCTGTTCTGGAATAATTACAACCATTAAAATGAAATATTACCCACAATTAGAAAGGGCCTCACAGAAGTTTACCTCCTTTTTTTGTTTAAAGGCTTTCCAATGAGGAGAAATGCTTTAATCCAATGGACCATATTGGCACAATGCTAATTTCATTCATTTTACTCTAGGTTCAAAATATCCATACTCACTATGTGATTTTTATATATATTAAATAGTAGATACACAGGTTATATGCCAATAATAACTCAATAAAGCTGTAAAGTAAATAAATTAAAAATAAGTACAGTGTGTTTCAATCTAGCATTCTTGAGTTTGGTCTAATCTTGAGAAATTGTATGTAAAATGATTTTTAAACTATGAAATCCCAGACAGATAAATTAATATATTAGAATGGCTATTTCAATGTTCTCCCTCACATGTCCCCATTATTATTACCCTGCAAATTGCAGAAGTTGAAAATGCATATGAAGAAATGATTCCACAAACATTAGGAATTAATGAAAGTGAAATGATGAACAACTGAAATCAGAAAGAAAGTTTAGAGTTTAAGATCTTGAGGAAAATTAGAGCTTTGTACTTTTTTGTAGTGAAGATGTCAAAGAAAACCAAAGCTGGATGGGAGTTAAAACAATAAAAGCACATTAATCAAGAACTACTGCAATAAAGGCGACCTCAGTATAGAACTGGGCTCAATTCCAGATACCGAACATTAAGTGGGGATTAATAGCCCAGGAACAGGTTGGAGGCTTGGTAGGTGGGAAGTTATTAGGAGACATCAACAAGGGGAGGAATTCTTGCTAACCTTACCTAACAGGATTCTCACTAAAGGCAGGCCACAGTAATCAGATGGGGGGATTACTTGGGGGATGGTGGAGGTGAGGAATATTGATACCAGGGATGATACCAGGGATACCAGATACCAGATACCAGGGATGATCATGTATCAAAGGTGAGAGATTATCTCTAAACTGATTTAGTGGGATTATTGCTAAAACTGGGTGATGCAAATATCAACATGGAAGTCCAAGGTCTAGGCCTAGTGAAGAAAAGGGCTCAGAGAAGCCTGAATAAAGCTTGGTCAAGGACAGAGTTTATGTGTCCAAGAAAAGAACATTGAAATTGAGCAGCTCAAGGAAACTTGCCACTTGCTAATAGGAAAAGTCACCAAAGTAGATGGTATGATATCCATATATGATGACATATAAATAGATGATAAGAACAGGTTAGAAAAAACAGTGAATACAAACTCAGTTGGATGGATAGACAGATGTTATTTAAGAGGTGAGTAAAAGCGAATGCTAAGGTGGTGCCTGGGTGGCTCAACTTGATCCCAGCTCAGTTCTTGATCTCAAGGTTGTAAGTTCAGGCCATGTTGGGACTCTGCACTGGGTATGGAGACTACTTAAATTTTAAAAATATGTATTTTTTTAATTTAGAAAAAGATAGCACTAAGAATTGAATTTGAGTATAACCACTGGTTAACAGAAGAGCCAGAATATAATATTCTCCAAACCATCTTATTGGAAGGCAATACGAACTATGGTAAAATTCAGATGATAGACTCTGACAGATCAGCCTTCTAATTGCTGGCACACCATTTACTTAGTGAATTTGAATGCCACAAACATTAAGCCTCAGTCTTTTCATTTAGAAAATGAGAAATGTACCTAGACAGTACCTGCAGCTTAGTACCTGTCACACAGTGTGCTCAGTAAAGGTCAATTAATTTCCTCTCTTCTAATCCCAACATGATTTTTGCTTACTGTAAGTTTATTCTCATGCATATTTTCTTTTTTTCCAGTTTACTCCACCACTTTGTTTTTTGAGTAATTATATATTAATACATTCCATGTTATAAAAATATATAACATTCAGCTTACCTTTAACTTTTCTGAAGCTAATTTGAGAAGTGAATTACAACTTTAAAAATTATGCCAAGTGCATTTCCATTTTATATCTGTCAAGTAGGTTGCTAGGTTATAGATTGGACTTTATCACCTCAAACTTCTTAAACCCACACCTGCCTCTATATTTTTCCACCATAAGGCATCAAATAATTTTATACCTTTTTTAGTAAATATTTACCTGAATATTATTTAAAAGAAAACATAATTTACTAAAATTCCACTATGTAAGAGGAACTGTGATTGACTTGGCTCAAAAATCAAATCTAAAAAAGAACAAGTCTTTGCCATCAGGAACATTTTTGCATTGCTTAACTGTGTAAGGGAGAAAGAGAAGTCTTATTTTCTTCACCTGGATAAGAATTATTATCAAGAGCAGCTCAATCAGTAGATCTTGAAAAAAAACTTCCTTTTTACCTCTTCTACTTGATTATGTATGGTTTCCCAGAGTAGCCTACTTTGGAATTCTACTTTGAAAGTCCAAGTATTCTCACTTGTATCTAGAATTAAAGATAATTCTCATTTGAGAAAACAAATAGTATTTTATACTCCATGAGGGTCAGGCAAAAATATTATATCAAAGAGATTGGACTCTGCCACACACTTTTGTAACTCCAAAAGTTAAGTGTCTTAAGGAGGCTCTGAGACCTCCTAGATTTAGGCCAAATCGGGGCTATCTCTACGGTAGGGAGACAGCTAATGTCCAATTCTCTTCCAGGAGAAATTGGAAAGCAGGTGCCCTCCTGAATTTCAAGGGAAATTAATAATCGACACACTGCTTCAAGTGTGGTGTAGTGGTTTTAGTTTTATTGACAAGTCAATTTCTCAATCCACTTAACATTCCTTGCTCTTCTCTGAACTTTTGCCTAATTGTCAACCTCTTTGAGGGCATTGAGGGAATGGAATGGAATACAATAGCTTTAATGAAAACCTCACTAGGACTAAACAAAAGAGGGCTTTAACCTCTTTACCTACTAGTTCAGTGTTTGACACTCTCGGAAGCCATAGCCCAGTTCAAATGAATAATGACATTTTTATTGAATATATCATCATTCCAAAAAGAGTATTTGTGATATTGTGATTTATAATAAGAAATATATATTTAGTCTTTGATCTCCTTTTTTTTTTTTCTTGCTAAGAGCTCCTAAAACTCTTGGAATTACCTAAGTAATGAGAGTGATAAATGTGTCTTTTGTAATATTGTAGGGGCTGCAGATGCCGAGTAACCAGCAAAGACACAGCCCTTTGGGGGTAAAATAGTTTTTTCTAATGTGATGTTGCTTGGGAGGGCCCAAATTTAAGGTCTGCGTCTTCACTGTAATTTCCAGAAAAAAAGTTCTCCCCGAATTGAGAGGTCTATATTTGGAGAAAAAATTGACAAAACCTTCATTTGAGGGAATGGATGAGAGTGTGTCCATTTCACTGATGGTACCAAGAAACCAATTTCCTTGTTTTAAGTACACTTCATGTATTTCTAATAAGATGATTTTCCAGAAAGTGAAATTTCTTATGTTCTGAGTTTTTTTTTTAATTTATTTATTTATGATAGCCACACAGAGAGAGAGAGAGAGAGAGAGGCAGAGACACAGGCAGAGGGAGAAGCAGGCTCCATGCACCGGGAGCCCGACGTGGGATTTGATCCCTGGTCTCCAGGATCGTGCCCCGGGCCAAAGGCAGGTGCTAAACCGCTGCGCCACCCAGGGATCCCTGTTCTGAGTTTTAAATGGTGAAATATACATAAAGTTCATAATGTATCTGAAAAAAAAAATTTCCCTCTACTTTTCTAGGTTCTTGACTGAGAACCTCCTGTATATAAAAGAAAGATTAACAGGAAAAGAAAACAAAACAGAAGTTTAATAACATGTATACCTTCTGTATACATGGGAGATACCCAGGAAAACTGAATAACTGAGTAAAACTGAGTAAAACCCTGAAATGATCCAAGCCATCAGTTTAAGTATCTCCAGCTAAAAACAGAAGATTTGGGGGCTAAAGGAAGCAGTTATGGGAAGTGATCAGGCACAGCACAGTAAACAAGGGTATGGTTGTTATGCAGAGTTAAGTCCAAGCCTTCTTGTTTTTGTTTTTGTTTTGTTTTTTTAAGATTTTATTTATTCATGAGAGACACACACACACAGAGAGAGAGAGAGAGAGAGGCAGAGACATAGACACAGGGAGGAGCAGGCTCCATGCAGGGAGCCTGATGAAGGACTCAATCCCAGGACTCCAGGATCACGCCCTGGGTGGAAGGCAGATGCTCAATGCTGAGCCACCCTGGTGTCCCAGGTCCATGCCTTCTTTATTGATAAATTTCTAGAGTAATTTTTCTCTTTCTGGTACAGAGAGAGAGACACCCTTACAAATAGAGATTCTCCTATAAATATGAGTGTCTCTTGCAAAAGAATAACTTCTACTCAACTTTCAGAGCTTCTCTCATGTATATTGTTTCTTAAAAATAATCAGCCTACAATAATCCCCATGTCAAATAGTTGTATTTTAGGGTGATAAATTATGCTTCCTTTCATTATGTTAATGAGGTGACTTTTGGACCACACCTAAGAATGGAGACTAGTTGCCAGGAAGATCAACCACGTGATTAGAAGGTTGGAGCTTTCAGTTCCACTCCTCTGACCTCTGTGGAGAGGAAAGAGGCTGGAAGGTGAATCAATTAAAAATGGCAAATGATTTAATCAATCACATCTTAAGTAATAAAGCCTCCATAAAAACCTAAATGGAGAGCATTCAAGAGCTTCCAGGTTGGTGAACACCTGGAGATTTGGGGAGAGTGCAAACTCAGGGAGCATTAAAACTCTGCCTCCTTTCACCTACCATGACCTATGCATCTGTTCATCTGGCTGTTGACTCATATCCATAAAATCCTTTGTAACAACAACAAATAAAATAAAAAAAAATCTTTTGTAATACACTGGTAAACTAGTGAGTAAACTGGTTTCCTGAGTTCTCTGAGTCACATTAGCAAATTAATTGAACCTATGAAGGTACCCATGGTAACTTCTGATTTATCATGTTAGAAGTACAGGTGACAACCTGGAGTGGTATCTGAAGTGGCATCTGAAGTGGAGGGCAGTATTGTGGCATGGAGTCCTTAACCTGTGAAATCTGATGCTATCTCTAAATAGGTAGTGTGGAATCAAACAGAATTGTAGGGCACCCAGCTGGTGTCAGAGAATTCCTTGATGTTATGTGGAATTCTTGCCCCTCCCCTGCCACCAATGTTGGACTTGGTGTCAGAATCTTAGAGGTGAATTAATTAAATGCTTGGTTGTAAATTAATTTATGTGGCTAAAAGACATATTTATGCCTAAATTCTAGGATCAATGGACCTAAATGTCCATAATCTTTACGCATAGACAAATGACCAGGAGTAGGAAAGAAAGATAATTATTTCCAAGCCAGTTCACCAATCCCCAGTTAACAGTCATCTTCCAATACCTGTCTCTAAGTTTTTCCTCTTCTACCAACTGTAACAACTGCCAACTTGTCAAACGATGCAGCTTTTGCTTCCCCATAGCAACAGATCCCTGCCCTGAGTGACGAGATTTCCATATTGACAACTGGAAATGTCCCAAATAACTCCAAAAAGCACCTGGAGTTTAATTTCACATCTTAACATCCAGAAGGAGTCTTTTTTTTTTTCTTATTTCTCATATGTTAAAGTGAGGTTATTTATATACCTCACAACTGATGGTATGATGACAGCCAAACTAAGCAGAGAGTATTTGAAAGATTCAATAAACTCTGGTTTCCTGGAAATGGTATACTAATGTCTTTCAAAAGATTTGAATGATCTGCCTAAAATAAAAAGAGTAAGGAATTTTCAAGACATCTTTTCATTTAAATAATGATCACATCACAGCATCTAGTCACGTTAACAACAAAAAAGGTGAAGTTGGAATAATTAGCCATAAAAGACCTCAAGTTTTCCATGTCAAGGTGTGAGCAAATGCAAGAGAACAAGTGAAAGATGCATAAGTATTTCTGCTGCAGAATAGGTGTCTTTTAACAAAAGACAGAGAACCATATTTCTTTCTCTCTAATGGCAACTCTTTATCACTAAAAATAGTGTGCTGAGAACTGACAAAGTGAAGTGTTTTTGAATAAGCCTGAATTATAGATAGTGACCTGAATAGGAGCAATGAACATGATTCAGAACCATGCTCCTTGGCAGTCCCTGCCAGGAACGTAATAATCCTTCAGTTGCCTAATTGGTGTGTGTGTGCATGTGCGCATGTGTGTAAGTGCAAAATTTCACTTGAGAGATGTGATTTCTAGCGTAAAACTCAGACTCATATTTTCTATCTAGTGAGTGACATAGATTTCTCTTTAGACTCTGCATTAGATTTTTCTAAAAATAGAAATAACAGCACTGCAATAGGTTTTCACAAAACCAGAAATTACTATGCTTTCTTCATATAATTCCCTTGTATGATATGTCTTCTTCCATCTTGTTTTGAAAAAAAATTATACATGCTTTTGCCACATAATAGCCTTTACCTAATGTCTCTTTATTTCCAACAGCAAAGGCTTTATGACCATGATTGTGTTTTGTTCTCAGCTTGACAGAGCAAAGGTTAAACTAAATGCTTTTGGATTACTTGACACTGGCTGAAGGCCTCACTGGAAGGGTCAACAGAATATATGGCCTTTTACCGCTTCCCAAAATTAATGTTTGCACCCTCCTTCCCCTTCTGTTGTCTGAACCAGGAAGTCCTATCACCAACATTTGCTGGCCTGAGCAGTTGATGAACTGCGGAGCTACCTCAGTCTCTGCTCTCAGTGCCCAGGGGCAGGACAGCTGCTTGAGATTCCCAAAGAAAGAGTGAAGGGCAGTACATCAAAGATGCATATCACATCTAGTCCCTCTTGTTTTGCCAAAGAGAAATCAAGATTTCAATGGTATTTTTTCCCCAGTTATTGTGAAACTTTGATGAGTTGTGATTTTTCTTTTAATCAATTTAAAAATTTTTAATAGAATTTTCTCATGGTGGCAGATGGCCAATTTCATCTTATGCTCTCTTTTATTAATGACAGGGAATAATGGTCTTTCCATGGTCTATAATTGGTCTTTATATGTTTCCCCTTTCTATGTTATATGCCATAATTGAATTTAATTACTATATATCATTGCCATGGAAGGGAAAAAAAACAACTTTCTTTCACTTCTCATTTCTTAGGGAAGTTAGCTGCTGCTTCCCCCCCACCCCCACCCCCACCCAGGGATCCAAGACTGTCTTGCTTCCTGTTCCTTGAAACAAAACTACTATCCACTGGATACTCTGTAACTTTTACCTCAGGGATTTTCAACCCAGGGTGATTTTGCCCCCTTGAGGGATATTTGGCAATATCAGGAGACATGTTTGATTGTCACAAGTGAGAGAGGGGTTGCTATTGGCACCTAGTTTGTCAGATGTCAGGGATGCTGCTAAATATCTTTCAATACACAGGAGATCTCCATACTGCAAAGAAATATCCAGGCTCACATGTCAATAGTGATGAAGTGTAAGAAATCTTGCTTTAGACTAACTGATGTATGACACCTGGAAAAATTCTTGCACATTCCTCCTTGTGTCCTCCTCCATGATGTCCTGCCAGTTCTAATCCCCCAGCATTACAGTGCCATCCCCAAGCCCCTTCCCTCCTCTGAATCCTGCTCATCTCCCCAAGCACAGTACATACAACATCCCTTGCTGAAAATGGATATGGCTCTGAGTCTGCCCGGAATGTTCCACTGAACTACATCTTTAACTAGATATAAATTCAAGAGAAGCCATATATACGTTGTTGTTTTTTTCTTCTTGGTGGAGGTCCTTGCAAATAATAATTGTTTAATTGCTGACCTGGATTGAAGCAAATTAAACTTCTATGCTGCAAAAAGAAGACTTTGTTTTCTTAATAACTGAATAATTCTGCATTTAATGGTCTTATTGGGAGGATGGGTATTAAAAGAGAAATAGCTTTACCAAAATGGGAGGGTCTATATATTTTCTGTATCCCATTCCACACCTCTTGAATAAAATTTTAGCATATTCTTTATTATTTCACATAGTTTCTTCATTGGCATAAAGGCAGATATGCTTCGGTTTCTTCGCTGATGAGATAATTCATAGAATATGGAATGTTAGTGACAAAATACCTAACAGATCTAGCCCAATTCCATTAGTTGAAGATACTGAAGCCCAGAGTAATTATTAGTTATAACAAATTTATGTAGTGTTTTTTTTTATGTGCCAATAATTGTTCTATGAAGTAAGTATCATTATAATATCCCTTTGAACAGATAAAGGTATAGACCTGGAGAGGTTAAATAAGTTGTCTGAGATCATAAAGCTCATCAGTGATAGTCTGCACTTCCAAGTCAGGCCATGGTGCTCCAGTGTTTATACTTTGAACCTGTGTACTCCATTGCTACTCCCTTAATTTTTTTTCCCATGGTCAAATGTCAATTTAGAAGAAGGAGAATAAAAATTCAGATCTTCTCTCTCCACATCTAATGTTCATACCACTCTCCAATATTGTCTCTATTTATTGCAAAAACAGAGAAGTCTTATAGAATCAAACTTTTATTTGCATTAATAAAGCACATGTATGCTTATTGGATTAACCCTTAATACTGTTGATCACCAAAGTACCTTATAAAAGGTAGTTAATAACAACAAAATAACAAAATAAATAACTTCTTTTTCTAATTCAGTTTTTTAAATGTCCTATATCTTAAGAATTATTTATTTGGCATATGCAAAGTTCAGAAAGATAAGCACACATCTAGAATGTGAAATTTCTAGATTAAAATTGAAAAATTCATTCATTGTTTATGAATGTGAGGGAGAGCAGTGTCTTCCAGACAATATATTCATAATACTGACTAGAAATGTTTTTATTTGTACTTATTGAAGAATACAATTCAAACCTTTTTGACTTGTAAAATTTCACTATTGGCAAACTCTTTGGAATCCATTTCTTAGGCATTTCTTGAAAAAAGAAAGTATTCTTTTTTTTTTTTTTTTTTTTAATCTATTCACGAGAGACACAGAGAGAATGAGAGGCAGAGACACAGGCAGAGGCAGCAGCAGGCTCCATGCAGGGAGCCTGATGTGGGACTTGATCCAGGGTCTCCAGGGTCAGTCCTGGCCCGACGACGGCACTAAACCGCTGAGCCACCCGGGCGGCCTCCGAAAATAGTATTCTTTAGAAAATTAGCAAACTGTAAAATATCTTCCTCTTGGAGAATCTGTGTGAACATGAGAATAATATAAGGTTTTGAGGCTTTCACAATCAAGAGATTTGTATGATTTGGCCTAACTCACCACTTATCAACGTGACTAGGCTGAATTTTTTCCCTTACATAGTATATATCAATGTACCTAATACACATGATTTTGGTAACACAATTTTGAAAATACTAATGTAGTGTAAAAACATGAATGGGAGGCAGATCAGGGAATAAGAGGCAAGTCATGTAAAGAGCAATGTGGGAGACTGATTCATTTCATCCCCCCACTCAGTAAAGGAAGCCCCACTGCACAGCATCTGACAGGAGGCCTCCACTTCAACATTATGAGGGGCAGCCAAATTACTAGCACATGAGGTAGCTCATCACTTTACGGACCTCTTAGACCATCATTGGACAACCTCCATAATCTGACCAAATACAAATTTATCCATTCATATTATGATACTTACTTAATTCAGGTCCTTCTTCTCCTACCCTTGCTTATGCCAAATGTGAGATAACCTTTATCTATGAAACCATATCTACTACATCTATTAGATCTCTTTCCATCTTAGTGACCTATCACATATTTTGGTGTTTGATTGGATTTTCCAAATAATTCCATTCTAATTATTTTATATGCTAATTCTCCTTCCTCCAAATCTCATGTCTCATTCCCCTATAAGTTTATAAACAATGTTGGAACAGGGTTAAAGAAATATGTCTGTTTATCATTCCAGCCTGATGTTAAGCAAATAAATAACATACACTATCCAACCGAATTAGGTATATATGCTACAAAACAGACTATCTATGTCATTTTAATAAAGAGAACTTTGGGAATATTTCTTTCTAATAATATCACAAGATTTTAATTCCTTGATCAAAAAGAATCTTATAAAGAGGAAGATAGAAAATTGTAGTTATCACAGATATTTAACTAGAAGGAGCCAAGGTGACTTGAAATGGGCAAATACATTTCCCCACCATCTTTAAACTACCAAAAGGAAATTAAGACAGCAGACTGATTTACATTTGTTCGTGCTTGTTTGCTAACTAAAATATCATAAAATTATTTTCATGTACTATCTGCTCTGCCTGCCACCACCTAGTCCTTTGTCAATATATCGTATTAGTTTCTAATTATTCTTATTTTGGTTAGGATTTGGATAGATTTTGGCTAAAGTTCTTTTATTCAGTTTCATTTGTGTATGTTGATTCTCAGCTTTTACTTAGGTGACAAGGCAGTCAAGATTCTTGAGTAATTGAGTCTAATTACTCATGGCCAAAGAAACTTTTAAAAATGTTGGTTTAAACAGTTAAATATGTTTTTCTACAACAAGAAGATGCAAAGCTTTTAATAAGCTAATATGCACTGGTGAATCTCCAAGAAATGTGTATGGTAATCAGGGTTTCCCAGACAGTTTGCAGAATTGAAAAAAAAAAAAATTATCTTTTCAAGAATTTTCTAAGAGGGATTGTATTTTTTGAAAATGTCTCTGGGGAAAAGGAAAAAAAAATAGCAGTTTAAATCATATAGATTTTGCTTACATAAAAGGACTTCATTAACAGATTAGAAAAGAAAATAATTATGAATGACTTAATTTTAAAGATACTAACACCAGCTTTGCAAATTATACTGAGAGAAATGAAAAGTTTTAGGGTAAAGAATTCAGATTTAAAAAAAAAAATTTAAATACCAAAAGGAAAAGCATTTCTCTTAGCCTTGATGAATGTAGCTTTAAACACCTGTCTACTTGAACTTATTTAAGATTCCAGGGCACATTTTCCAAATCTGAGCATGGTTATCCACTCTGAATAAATGTTTCTCTCCCACCTAAATCCCTTTAGAATGTCAACTGAAAGAGATATTTCCACTTTCTGTTGTAAACCATTATGGTTATTCTTCCTATTAGGCAACTGATCCAGAAGTGATGCATTCTGATAGTGTATAAAATATTTGCTTTTTTTATAATTTCATTAAGAGATCTCTGGAGCCTTCTAAATGATATAATCTGCATGAATACTGATTTAGTAATTGCAAGTGCTATGAAGGCTGAGCTGAGAAAATGATAGACAACACACCATTATAATCATAAGCATGTTCAAATCCTTTTGTGTTTACAAAATTCCCTCCCAAATTTAATCCTCAATCTTTGTGAAATAACAGAAGTATCAATGTCCTCATTTGTCGATGAAAAATTTAATTTCCAGAAAATACGGAAATTACCAAAATTCATACGAATAGAAGAAAGCAAAAATAATATTTGTTTTTTTCTTCTATATCTCCTACACTTAATACTGTCTCGGGATTTGTGTAAAGAAATATTGAATTACAATTTAGAATGATATCCTTTTCATTTTGAGATGATTATTTCTAAATTTACAAATAACAAAATATCAAAACAAGAAAGAATAAGAAAATTTCACATATCTTATTTCTTTGTTTTTAAATAAATAGATTGGAATTAGTAGATGATTTTCAAATTTGCTATTCAAATTGAGCAGTGAGGGGCATCTGGGTGAGCTCTGCCTTTGGCTCAGGTCATGATCCCAGGGTCCTGGGATGGAGTTCCGCATCAGGCTCCCTGTAGGGAGCCTGCTTCTCCCTCTGCCTTTGTCTCTGCCTCTTTCTCTCTGTGTGTCTCTCATGAATAAATAAATAAAATCTTTAAAATAAATAAATTGAGCAGTGAGTTCAAGCACTTCTGACAGGGTCCATACCTTTCTTTGAGTAAATTACATGTTTCTCCCCTGGATCCCTGCATCTGAATCCCTAATACAATGTAGGAAGGAAGAAAGGAAAATAAGAAAGAGGAAAGAAGGAAGGAAGGAAGGAAGGAAGGAAGGAAGGAAGGAAGGAAGGAAGAAAGGAAGGAAGGAAGGAAGGAAGGAAGGAAGGAAGGAAGGAAGGAAGGAAGGAAAGAAGGAAGGAAAGGAAAGCTGGAGGATGGAGGAAGATCTAGAAATGCAGAGACTTATCCTCGTCTTAAAACAGGAAATACATAAATTGTGTCCCCTTTCCTTTCCCCCAGCCTGCCACTTCATCCTTCAACCCCCATTCATATACTATGTAAACCTTCCTCATGTGAGTTTTGTTCTGTGTGAGAATCAGTTTTGCTCTGCTACTGTTGTCTCTTTCCCTTGGCATATGTGATGTTTAGTGCAAAAGAAATCATTTCTGTGCCAAGGATATTTGTAGCTATTAGTAAAATGGACTACACATCAGGGAATTTATAGGAAAGGGCACTTAATTAAGGATTTGGGACTATACTACCCATAGTTTTTGAACATGCTCTTGGCAGGTGCTTGATTTTGTTGCCATGGTAGGCCGCATATGATATTTCCTCATTAAGTAAATGTATTTTTCACAAGCTACTAAGTCACTTTTTAGTAAAGAGTGCCTTCAATTTTTATTTTCTAGGTCAACTATCCTATGTCTCTTACCACGAGTGTTAACATAAAATAAAAACATCTAATGATGTCCAATATGACAAGTAGTATGAGCCACTCAGATGATAATACATAAATAGAATCCAAAATAGAAACTAGCATGAGAACTAGTAAGTAAGGGTCTTGTTTCCATTTTAAATGCTGATTTCTTGAGGTCACATTGCTTCATATATAAAACATAATCTTTCTCTCCTTATACTGAGATTAGTCTTTTTTTCAAAAAAAAAGATTTTATTTATTTATTTTACAGAAAGAGAGAGAGCATGAGCAGGGGGAAGGACAGAGAGAGTGGGAGAGAGAGAATCTCAAGCAGACTCCACCCTGAGCATGGACCCCAATGCATGGTTCAATCTTATGACCCTGAGATCATGACCTTCAGATCATGATCTGAGAAGAAACCAAGAGTTTTAACTGCCTGAGCCACCCAGGTGCCCCTAAACTGAGCTTATTCTTTTTTTATTGATTTAAGATTTTGTTTATTTATTCATGAGAGACACAGAAAGAGAGAGGCAGAGACATAGGCAGAAGGAGAAGCAGGCTCCATGTAGGGAGCCTGATGTGGGACTTGATCCTGGTACTCCAGGGTCACACCCTGAGCTGAAGGCAAATGCGCTTAACCACTAAGCCACCCAGGCATCCGAGATTATTCTCTTACTAAAACATTTGGGAGATTCAGAGGGCAAGCCCTGGCACCTAACTACGTAAGTATACACCTTGGTTTCCTCACCTGGATAAATCATAAACCTGAGGCAAGTTACTTAAGTTTTATCAGCTTAAGCTTTTCTATTTCTTAAATTGTGATAATGGAGTAATGTCTACTTTTAAATAAGATGTGAAGAGGCAAATGAACAAATGCATGCAAGAAGCCATGGTGATTAGTATATAATGAAATAAAAGTTATAATTTTTATTAATATATGTCCAGCTAAGTTTAATACATTAATACAGTACTACAAATGGAAACCTATGAAATAGTAATTATTAATATCACCTAATTATCAGTGAATCTTGGTTTGCCATATCCTTCAAGCACACCTTCCTATAGTGTAAATAGTTTTCATTAAGAAAAATACAGTGCTGGCTTAAACTGGGAAAGAAATTCTAAAAATATAACACATTATTCATCAGACTATTGCTTGCAGACAGAAAGAGAAGAGATGTTATGTTTAGGAAAGTCTAACTCTTTAACATTTCAAAATATATACTGATCAAAGAACCTACCAAAAAAAACCAAAGTAATTTTCAAAAAGTATAATACATTATCTGATTAAGAAGTAGAGAAAGATTTAGTGATATATAGATATAGGAGCACTACATCCAGGTGCCTGAAATAGGGGAAATCTTAGAGAAAACTTCATAAAGGAAGTAAAATTTAAGTTAGGACCTACTGGTTATATAGGAAAGAACTAGATAAAGAAATCGTGACCGAGAGTGAAATTTATGGGTAGAGACAAGATTGATGTTTCAGGAAGAAAGTGACATATGTGGAGACTTCGAGGTAAGAGTACAAGGAATTTTTTGAGAACTCAATGAATTTCAATCTTACTGAAGTAGATGGATGTCAGACAATATGAGAGGTGAAGTGAAAAAAGAACTGGCTTGAAAAGAAGTCCATTTGTTTAAGAATTTGGACACTATTCTGATGTCAGTGATCTAATTTGCATTTTATAAGGAATCAACACTGCAGATGGAGGAATAGACAGGAATGAGTTACAAAACAAGGTCAGCAAGATCAGTTAAAAGGTGAGAGCAATAACCCAGAAAAGAGATGATGATGGGATGAAGGATTAATGGGTAGATGATGGTAGGATGGAGAGAAATAGATTTGATTGCTATTTAGAAGGAAGGAAGTCACCCAGGATAGGGAAAGGCCTAGTGGAAAGAGGAAGATTATCAATGACATGCTATTTTGCTTTTTAAAATGAATGCAGAGAGAGTGATTAAAATGTCAGTGGTTGAGCACAGAGAGAAATGAGAGGTATCATGAGACTCAGAGATATGTGGAATTTTACACCTGTGTTAAGGATCATGGTATGAAAGAGAGAGTATGAACAAGGAGGATACCTAACATATCTTTCCAATTCTGAGGAAAAGAAGGGATAAAGCAATGAGTCTGCTTCATATGGGTAGGTTTAAAATTAGTTTTTATAAGCTCATGATTTGCTCTGAGTACCTAGTCTCCCATACTGCCTGAATCAACACAAATAGGCTTATTCTTACAACCCTTCTCCCTCTCATTATTCAAGATTGGAGACACAGGGAGTGAAAGAACTCAATGGAAGTTTGTTGCAAATGGGCTTCCCTATGACCTGGTGGAGGGGGAGAGAAAATCAACCCCTTGCCTTGCTGTTTGCTAGCTGTCAATTTTTAACATTTTTGGATATTGCATTTAATATTGGCCTCAACAAGACTTCATTGCATTTAACATTGACCTCAGTACAACCCAAGTTTCATTCTCTCTCAAGATCCTTAGCATGTCATTCTGGTTGTATTTTTGTACTTGCCTCATTTTAGGTCCCATTATACTGCCCTTCCAAATGTCATTCTTCTTGTGCCTCTGGTACTGAGGTTCTTATTTCATGAAAAAGTCTTCTAACTTATTCCCTTGTCTTTTTGAGTTCAAGGTAGATTTTGTATGTAAGAAAGACTTAGCAGAGTTTTATGTTTATTTTAATTTTCTGAAGTTACAAATTCAAAACCCTTGTCATGTACTTAAGTTCAATTAGCAAATTCTATTCAACTTATAATTCTAGAACAGTTATCTTTAAAGGGCCTTTGAATATGACTTCAAACATTTTAAGCAGAACTTATAAATAAAATCTATTTTAGATTTATTTTAAGTGTTTTGATTTTCCAAGAAAAATCTCTCTCAAGTATTAGGGACCTTTATAAATCCCAGATATTAACTTACAAGTATGATACAATGTAACTTTGTATAAATATTCATAATGTACTATACATTAACTTAGCAAGATTTTAACTTACATCACCATTCTGAATCAATTACTCAATAAAATTTTATTTTTTTAATTTTTTTTCTCAATAAAATTTTAAATTAGATTTACAAGGCTGTCACTCAAACATGCCAAATTTTATTTAATTTCATGTACACAAAAATGATGTATAGATTCCATCCCAAGATAATATTTTAATTTAATTTTCTTGAAATATCTTTGTACTTTATTCTAATTACCCCTAGAGTTGAAAGATGCATGCATACTAAGAAATACATACATATGGCATAAGTGACATATGGCCAGAGATTTTTGCTGGTCATGATCTCTAGACTTCAGAAATCTGGCTCAGTTCTCACTGTTTGAAACTAAGTCAAATATCCCAGATACTTTTGAGTATCTTATTTTACTGAGTGAATTCTTTTTGGCAACACTGATCAGATGACTCTAATTGGAGTTGTTACATTAATAGTTACATAATACCATGAGGGATTAGATTCTGCAATCACATAGCACTGACTCCTTGTTACCAGCATATAATTATCTGACTCTTCTCTTTACTCATGAGCGTCTGTAGCTCTCAACATGGGTGATAGCCGAGATTGGATTTTGTAATTATTTATCTCTTGATATATATACAATTATTTTAAACAAATACCAAAGATATTCATCTTAATAAAATAGTAAAATAAAATACCTTTATGACTATGCAAAAGATATTGAATTCAATGGAATCTTGTATTTGTTCAATCTTTTATATTTTCAGAACCATACAACTATTAGGATACTAGCATTTAACTAATCCACTCTTGTAGCCAAAGCTATGGTCAATAAGTTGGTATCTTACAGATCTTTTCTTTTAGTCCAGAACTCAATTCTAAGATCTTGGCCCTATATTGAACTATAAAGTCAATATTTCCACTTGGATGCTTTTCAGTATCTCAAATAAAATTTTTCCCAAACTGAACTCGTTACCCTTGTCTATATCTTGCCACTTCTAGGATTCTCAATTCAATAAATGTCACTACTATTCACAAATTGCTCAAGACAGAAATCTAATAGTAATACATGACACATCCTTCTTTCTCTAATCATGCATAATCAATCACTTGTCAATTCTGTCCCCTAAGTGTATTTTAAATCTCCTGTTTTCTCTCTCTTCCTACCTAATCTGATCTCTCATGCTCAACTATTTCTTCCTGCAGCTAATACCTCTTAGAGTATAAAATACTTTTTAAAAAGGTGAATCTGATGACTATAGCCCTGAACTGGATTGCAAAAATCTTTCCCTACCATTGAAAATTGGAGTCCAGTTTTCATCTTTTGAATTTGGGTTGTTTATATGACTTAACTCTGGTCAATGGGACATTAGAAAACACAACAATGGCAAAACTTGAAAATTTCTTACAGAGTGGAGCTTACTTCTCATAACTCTTATAACACTTTCATCTCTATGTGATAAATTCAGTTTAGTGTGCTAGAAGGTGAGGAGACATTTGAATAAAGACAAACTTTCCCAAGACTTTGTACATCAACTAACCTCCAGCTAGTATAGCAACCAACCAAAGATGCATGACTAAGACCAGCAGAGAGCAGAGCTGGGGAGGGAGATAAAAACTGTTCTACTGGGGAGATCCCTGGGTGGCTCAGCGGTTTCTTGCCTGCCTTTGGCCCAGGGCCCGATCCTGGAGTCCCGGGATCGAGTCCCGCGTCGGGCTCCTGGCATGGAGCCTGTTTCTCCCTCTGCCTGTGTCTCTGCCTCTCTCTCTCTCCCTCTCTATGTCTATCATAAATAAATAAAAATAAATCTTAAAAATAAAACTGTCCTACTGAGACCAGCTCAAATTGCCAATCCATAGATTTTTGAACTAATTAAATGATTGCTGTTTTAACCCACTAAGTTGTGGAGTGGTTTGTTTCTCATTAAAAGCTTAGTGATACAAGTTCCTTTATTAAAACTTATCATTGCTTCCTATTTGCCCTTTAAAATACATTGCAGACTCATGGAAGAAGAGGAGAGAGAGAGCGCAGAAAGGAAAAAAGTACTCAGAGAAATAATGGCTGAAAAATCTCCAAATTTGGCAACAGATATGAGCCTAAAGAAACCTAAAGGTTGAAGAAGCTGAACAAAGCCCAAATAGAATAAAACCCAAAGAATTCTATATCAAGAAATATCATAGTCAAACTTCTGAAACTAAAGATAAAGAAAAAATCTTGAAAGCCGTGAAAAAGAAATAACATATGACCTACAGAGAGAACATTTTTGAATGAAACAAGACTTCTCATCAGAAAACAAAGATGTCAAAAGGAAGTGATCCGACACTTGACACTATTCAAGTGCTGAAAGAGAATTATCAATCCATAATACTACATCGAGGGAGAATATTCTCAAGGAATGAAGGGAACAATCAAAACATTCTCAGATGAAGATAAATTAAAAGACTTTCTTATCAGCAGACCTATCCTAAAAGAATGGATAAAGTAAGCTCTTTTAAACACAAAAGGAACATAGGTGAGGAAATTTTTGAACATCAAAGGAAAGAAAAAGCAACTTGGTAAGCAAAATATGGGTGAATACAAAAGATTCTTCTCTTGAGTTTTCTAAATTATATTTGAAGAGTGATACAAAAACATAATGTTTGTTGCTATGGTTCTAAAACTATAGAGAGGAAATATTTAATACAATTACAAATTTAGGTGAGTAAGGAGACAGAGGAAGATGAGGTTTCTATACTTTATCTAACAGGCAGAATCACGACATCCTTGGACTACGATAACTTGTGTATATATAATTTAATAGGTAGAGCAACCAACAAAAAAAGCAATACAAAGAGATACCTTCAAAAGCATTTTAGATAAATTGAAGTGGTATTCTAAAGTACGTTCATGCAAACCACAGAAAGCAGAAAAGTTAAAACACAGAAACAAAAAGCAGAGGGAAAAAGCAACAATATTAAATTGCAGATTTCAGCCTTAAGACAACACTATGAAATGTAAATGTCTAATTTCACGATGTAAAGACAAAGATTGGCAGAGTAGATTAAAAATCATGACCCAGCTATATACTGTCTCACAGAAACTCACTTCAAATATAAGGACAGAGGCAAGGTGAAAATAAAAGGTGAAAAAAGACATATTATTCAAATGTTAATGAAAAGAAAACAAGAGGAGCTATATGATGTTCGGATTAAGTTAGATTTCAGAGCAAAGAAAATTACCTGAGACAGAAAGGGACATTGTATAATAGTGAAAGAAGTGACTCACCAAGACAGCAATCCTATATGTGTATGCACCAAAAAAACAAAAACAAAAACAAAAACAAAACAAAATAAAAAAAAAACAAAAAACAAACAAAACAAAACAAAACAAAACAAAGCAGCAAAATATGACAACTAAAGAAGAAATAAGCAAATCCACAAGTATAGTTGGAGGTTTCAACACACCTTTCTAACAAATGACAGGACAATTAGAAAATTAACAAGGATATATAGAAGAAACTCAATAATACTGGCAACCAACAGGATCTAGTTGATGCTTATAGACCCTTCCTGTCAACAATCGAATACATATTCTTTTCAAGATCTCAGGAAACATATCAAAATAGACTATATACTGTATGATAAAACAAACCTCATCAAATTTAAAAGATTTGAAATCATACGAAGTGTGTTCTTTGACCAAAGTAGAATCAAACTAGAAATCAATAACAAAAAGATAACAATCTACAAACATTTGGAGACTAAAGAAAACTCATAAGTAATCCATGGATCAAAGAGAAGATATCAAGAGACATAAAAATGCATTTAGCTGATTGGAAATAAAAATACAACATGTCAAAATCTATTGATGTAGCTAAAGCAGTGTTGAGAGGGAAACCAATAGCACTAAACTGCATATTTAGAAAAGAGGGAAAGCCTCAAATCAATAATCCACGTTCCCACTTCAAAAACCTGAAAAAGAAAAAAGCAAAATAAATTCAAAGCATGCAGAATGAGGAAATAATACTGTGTAACAGCAGATACACATGAAATTGAAAATTGAAGGACAATTGTGAAAATCAATGAGATAAAACTGTTTCCTTGGAAAGATTATTAAAATTGACAAACTTCTAGGAGGATTGACAAGGAATAAAATAATGAAGACACAAACTGCCAACATTGGAAATGATACAGGAGAGATATAAATATAGGCCCTGTAGATATCAAAAAGATAATAAAGTAATACTGTAAAAAACTCAGCACACATAAATTAGAAAACTTAGATGAAATTCTTTGCAAAATACAAAACAACAATAACTCACCAAATGTTGACTATTTTATCTGATTGGCCTGTAACTATAAAGGAAATTGAATTCATATTTTAAAAATCTCTACTCAGTGTGGTTTCACTTGAGAATTCTACAAAATATTGAGAAAATTAAGATTAATTTTACACAATCTCTTTCAGAAAATGAAAGAGGAAAGAACACTTTTCAATTCATTGTATGAAGCTATTATTACCCTGATACCATAATTAGTACAAAAAGAATTCGAAGAAGGCTACAGACCAATAGTACTCATGAATATAGATGCAAAGACTAGCCTTACTAAAATATTAGCATACATGATTCAGTGATATAGGAAAAAGTTTATACTCTATAACCAAGTGGAGTTTGTGACTGGAATGCAAGCCTTTTTTCAATATTCAAAAGTTAGTTAGTGTAATCCTCCATATTAAAAGGCTAAAGAAGGAATATCACATCATATTAGTCAATGCACAAAAAGCATTTGACAAAATCCAATGCCCATTTAAGATAAAATCTTTCAGAAAAATAAGAATAAAAGGTAACATCCTTAATTTGATAAAGGGCATCTACCGAATATCTATAGATCAGATCTAAAAGACTGATTCTTTACCTTTAAAATCAGGGACATTGTGAGAGTGTCCACATTAACCACTCTTATTCAACATAGAACTGGAAGTTTTAGCAAGTGTAACAAGGTAAGAAAGGTATATCTATCAATAACGAATATAAACACAAAATGAAAAGGCTATTGTGCCATTTAAAGTCACTGGGGAACAAAAGGAAAGAAAGAAATTCTTAGATGTAAATCTAATAAGCATGTATGGAATTTGAAAACTAAAAAATGCTAATGAATGAGGCCAAACATAATCCATATACATGGAGAGGCTCAACATGTTCATTGTTTGGAAGATTTAACACAGGAAAGATGCCAATTGTCCCTAAACTTGTATACAGGTTTAATGCAATTTGATCAAAATCCTAGCAAAATGTGTTTTAGATATAAGCAGATTATTTTAAAATTGATATGAAAAGGCAAAGTAAACACTTTTTGAAAGGGAAGAGTGATGGAATCTGTTTCATTTCAAGACTTACTATATAGCTATAGTAATCAAGATAGTGGGTTATTAGTAGAGGGAAAACATGCAGTCAATGGAGCAAAATTTAAAACACAGAAAGCAACTCATGTAAGTATTGCTAACTGATTTTTGCAAAGACATAAAATTAATTCAATGGAGGAGGGCCTTTTCAACAAATGGTACTGGAGTAGTTGGACCTTACAGCAGAAAATACAAACCTTGACTTAAGTCTCTTATGTCATACAAAAATATATTCAGTTGGTCATAAATTCGAATGGAAAATATAAAACTATAGAACTTTCAGAAATCATCACTGAAAAATATATTCAGCATGTAGAGCTAGACAAAGTGTTCCTAGACTTGTCACAAAACACATGATCCATAAAAGTAAAAGTTAATGTTAGACCTAAGTCAAAACTTATTTTGTTTTGCTCTGTCGAAGACAGAGAAATTTTAAGAGAATAAAAAGCCAAGATACAGACTAGGAGAAAAAAGTTGCAAACCTCACGTATCTAGAATATACAAAAACCTCTCAAGACACACATTAGAATAAACAACCTAATACGAAAATAGACAAAATACATGAAAGGATATTTCATAGAGAACATACAGACAGCAAATAAACATATGAAAAGATGTTCAACATCTTTTGCATTTGGGAGGTGAAAATTACAACCACAATGAGCAATCTCTATGTCCTATTAGAATGGCTAAAATTTTAAAAGGGACAATGGCACATGTGGACATACCGGATCACTCATACATTATTGAAGGGAATGTAAATGGTTCAACCACTCTGGAAAGTGATTTGCCAGTTTCAAAACAATAAATATTCAAATGAACAGTATTTGGCTATAAAAGGGGGGAGGGGATCAACTATGATTCAAGCAAAACCCTACATGAATCTCCAGAAAACTATGCAGGATATGAAAAGCCAATCACCAAAATTATACAGTTTGATTCCATTTATATAACATTCTTGTGATGTCAACATTTTAGAAATGGAGACCAGAGTAGTGGCTTGCCAGAGATTAATGAAGTGGTGGAGCAAGAAGGAAGTAGATGCGGCTAAAGACGGCAACATGAGGAATCCTTGTGATGGAAATGCTCTGTATCTTCACTGTATCAAGGTCCATATCCTGGTTGTGATACTGTACTATAGTTACTCAACATGTTACTATTAGAGAAAACTGGGAACAGGATACATGGATCTTTCTGTATTATTTCTTATAACTGCCTGTGAATACATATCTCAAAGCAAAAAGGTTAATTAAAAAAAAAAATTTAGGAAAGCCTAACTCAATAGAGTTCTCCCGTTATAGCCTTATGTATCATGTGGAATTGCAACTTCTTGGCATTTTGCACATTAAAATCGTGTAATTTATTTGTATACTTACGATCTTCCACAATGGGTAGTAAGCTCTAAGAGGGTAGCAGCAATATCTACTCTGCATACCATTGAACTTTCAGTTTTATGACTAATAAATAATAGACCCTCAATAATATTTATTCTTTGGTTATCCATAGCCTTTGAATCAATTTGTAAAGTCATTAATTTCATTGTCTTATTCTTCTACTTAAAAATTCCCCTTTGTCTACAGATAGACAGACTGATCAGACTCTGAGCAATCCAGCACCAAACATCTCTTTCAGTTGCCCAAGAGGCAACCCTGTTTCTATTATGGTTCCTACCTAGTGTGTTCTATTATGCTCCCCAAAGTAGTTTTAATCTAAATGTCCTTTGCACAAGGTTTTTTTTTTTTTTCTTTCTGAAATGATCACAAGACTTCAGTCTATTTATGCAAATCCTACAATCCTTTAAGGCAGAACAAATCCCACCTCATCCACAAGACCAGCACTGACCTCTTCCTCCTCTTCCTCAGAGAATTCTGTTCCATCATAATGTAAGTTGTCATTAGGTGGTTGCTATCTCTGCTCTCCTGGCTTACCAGTTGTCTGTCTCTTCATGATGACTAAGTGGACTGTATGGACAACTGTGCATACAGCTTACATCTAAGGGTAATGACATTATTTCAAATAGATAACTCTAACAGAAGCCTTATTCCTAGATCGGGGCTTCCCCAGTCTGTACCACGTTTCAAATAAGGAAGAGCTGTTTTGCAGCCTTTGCTATTAGGCAATAGAGTGGGCATTAGTAGGGTAGGGGTGAGAGAGATTTGGAGAACTGCCTCTATAGAGGCTTAAACTCAAATTATGTGTCTTTTCGTCCTCCTTTATGCAGTGGTGCAGGTAGAAGAATATTTAATATATCACTCTATAGAGACTCGTCACACTAAGATCAACTCCATTGTAGTTTGGAGATAGTTTCTGATAAAAGAGCACGGTCCCAGTTTATGATCCGGAATTTGTTATATGCATTACCTGCAGGTATGGATTCCAATGATGCCATGGATCAGGAGAAGTAACAGAGAACACTCACAGGGTGGTATGGTGTATTCGTTATCCATTGGTGTTTAACAAATTACTCCAAAACTTGGCACTTATAAAACAAACATTTATTGTCATTGTTTTGGTGTTCAAATAACCAGGCATGGCTGATATAGGTATCTAGCTCAAGGTCTTTCATGAAGTGGCAGTCAAGCTGTCACCTTGGCTCTACTGAAGATGTGCTGCCTTTATGGGGCTTTGGTCCATTTCCAAACTAATTCATGTGGGTTCTGTTCATCCTGAAATCCCTGCAGGGAGGGACCGAGGGAAATCCCTGAAGGTTCTGCACTCTTCACTACCTATTGACTTTAATCCTTTTATATGTGCATTTCCACTGGACTGCCAACCAACATACTGTTCAACTTCCCCTATAGTAAGCAGTCCAAGAAAAAGGGAGAGAGACAGAGAGAGAGAGAGAGAGAGAATACCTTCCCCGTAGAAACTGTCAAACTCCCACTCATGTATGGGAGTCCTAGGTGAGGTGGCTCTGACTCGAAGATTTCTAATAAACTCAGAGAAGACAGTGGGCAGCAGCTGACAGTTGGACCAGCTTCCTGTTCACCCAAAAGATACTTCCAGGATCCAGAAAGAATATGGTGCTTTCATAGAGAATTCCCTGTGCTGGAGGAGGGCTATTGAGGCTGTGCAGCTGGAGAACTAACAAATGTTCGACAAGATAGCCTGCAGCACTTGCTTTCAGCAACAGAGACAATACAGAGTGATACGAAGACACCACATGCCAGAAGTCGCAGAAAATGACAATGAATATATCATACAACTTCATATTCCCTCAACCTCAGAAGCAGATGCCTCTTCCTCCCAGTTTTCCTTGTTTTCAGACAAAAAGCAAGCATGGAGAATTGGGGAGGAAGCTCTGAAAGAAAACTTTGAATTGTGAGCAATGACGAGAGAATGATACTTGAATTTGATTGCATATTTTCTAGGAGAATCTGATATCTTATTGCCCGGGGTAGAATAAAAGCCACTGGTTTTGACTGAATTTGCCAGGTTGGTCTAAAAATAATTTTCCCTTAGCTGAGCAAGAAAGGGGGCATGAAAATACTTTTCAGTTAAAAACAAAAAGAAAGAAAAATTAAGTTTTTGGTCTTTCAAATTAGCTGGTGTGACCAGTCAAAGTATGTCATTTGGGCACTTAATTCACTGCACTGTGGCTTAACTTCATGACTTAACTTATATGTTTTAATCCCCAAGTTAAATTTATGGAAATCAAGTATCCAAAATAATTTTCATGCATTCTCTGTCCTCTCTATGGCATGATATATACATATATATTATGGTCTAAGAAAGGTTATGTCAGAATAGAGTCAGAGTGTATTTATTTTGAAAATTATGTAAACTAATTGACATCTTCCTTCATTCTCTTTACTTGGGGTAGATTCATCTCTCCTTGATAGTAGTAAGGGCCACAGGGATCCGTTCAGGCAAAAAGTTGTCACATTTACTGGTAACTTATGCAGAGTCACAAAAGCTACTAGATAATTATGTTGTATTATTTTTAGTCTAGAAACGATTAATTAGTTATCCACTGCTGTATAACAAATTACTCCCAAATTTAGAAGCTTAATACATTATTTATTGTTTTAAGTAAATAATATTTATTACTGCACAGTGTCTGTGGGTCAGCGATCAGGATGTAGCTTAGCTGACGACCTCTGGCTCAAGATTTCTCATGAAGTGACAGTTAAGTTGTCAGCCAGAGCAATGGGCTCATGTGAAGGCTCATTTGGAGGTGGAGGAATTTGCTTCCAGTTTTGCTCATGTGGTTATTGAGAGGTCTCCACCCCTCACCACAGGGCTACATCACAACATGGCAGTTAGATATCCCCAGGTTAAGTGACCCGAGAGAGAGAGAGAGAGAGACAGAGAGACAGAGAGACAGAGGCAGAGAAACAGAGGCAGAGACAGAGAAAAACAGATCTAGAAAGCATTCCTGAGACAGAAGCCATAGAAGTGATATCTTTTACACAAATCCTGCCATATTCTATTCATTAGAAGTTAATAAGTTCATCCCACATCCAAGGGGAAGAAAGTACACAAAGCAGGGATGATTGGGAGCCACCTTAGAGGTTGCTTACCACAAATTTCTTCTCGGCAGTGATGCCCACAGCACAAGTTAGAAAAATTTAACTGATAAATGCTTGGTTTTACTTTGGTTGCAAACACATAACAGGGAGAAAGAACCAGCTAATACTACAACCAAATAGCTATTAGTGATTTCCTCTGTGGTCCCACACTTTGTATTCAACTCAAATCCCTTCTGTCTTCCCATCTAAGTATGAACTTCTAAACTTCATTTGTTGTGTCCCTCCTACACATGTGCATATTAGCCTGTGGTTGTCCTCATTATAATTGCATCAATATAAACAAGAATGGCAAACTCGTACATAATTCTGTGTGCCATCCTAAGGGCTTCAGAATATCAGCTACTGCTCACCACAGCACTATGAGAGAGGTAATGAATTGTTATACACATTTTACAAAGTGAAAAAGTGAGGACGTTGATGGTAAAGCTCGTGCTCAAAATCCTAGAATTAGTAAGTTTGGGAGCTTGTTTTAGGACCTAGGAAGACTCTTCTAAACCACTGCACTTTTCTCATATTGGAGGGGCACTCTGTATCTGAGGAAACTATGCAGTTTGATGTCAGCCAGGCCCTCTGTTCTGGTTGGTTCAATTCAAACAGTGTTTGTGACTCACCTTGATTCTTTGGCCACAAGGATGAAATCATTCAACAACCTTCCCATCATTTCTCGTGTATCATAACACTTCTTCCTAGGCTGGTCATCTGTGTGTCTAGTATCTACTTCCTTGTGGTTCATTATCACTTCCAATTTCCCTACCTCCAGGCCACGTGGTTCAGTGGGATTGGTTGCTTTTCACCTTCAAGAATAAGGGTGTTGGGCAGCCCGGGTGGCTCAGCAGTTTAGCTCTGCCTTCAGCCCAGGGTGTGATCCTGGAGACCCAGGATCGAGTCCCACATCAGGCTCCCTGCATGAAGGCTGCTTCTCTCTCTGCCTCTGTCTCTGCCCCTCTCTCTGTGTGTGTCTCTCATGAATAAATAAGTAAAATCTTTATTAAAAAATAATAAGGATGTTTACTTTATCCAGGAGAACCAGCCTCCTTTTCAACAGAGTGAAACTCAATGTCCTGTAGTATTTTAGCATCAGATACAGGGCTCAATGGGAAAGCTTACCCCTAAAGTCATTACATTTCCATTATTCTTAAGCTTTTTGGAGTAATTTCTATACCCAACAATCATAAAGCCCTAGCTAATAAATTTACTAGCGGTGTCTTCCTAAATCCAATAATTCATCAGATTCCATTTCTAATAACGTCATATAAAGAATATTTCCAAGCATTTATAATCACATAATTAGAACCTATGGCCTGTCTAATTAAATATGTACTAATTATTTACCATGACCAGCATTCTTCCTCCAAGCCACCTTTTTTCTTCCAGTCCTCCCACTGGTCTCCCATCTGTTAGTGTGCTTTTCTAAATGCTTTCTATTACTTTAAAAAATCCATCTCCGTATTTCTCAAATCTTCTCTCTTGATCACTACCTGGGCAAAGCAAAGAAATGAATAAAGTAACAAAATCACCCAGGCTGGTATCTTTGTTCTCATCCCAAAGCATGAGCTCCATGTAGAGTGACAGTAACTCCAAGTAAGTTTTTCAAGAAATATATTAACTCCACTTACTGGAACTGATTACCTCTACATCTGAGATAGTATGGAAGCAATTGGAGAAAATATTCTCACACTGAGGACATTCCCAAGCTTAAAATTAACACTCAGTGAATGAGTGCTCTGAGATCTTGATCCAATTGCTCAAGTTGCCACGCCTGATGATGAAAGTCCCTCTGTGCCTGTTATGTTCCAGTTTCAACCAGCGAAGTTCTTGCCTGCAGGCAAGAATTAACTTCCAGGAGAATCATGTTTCTGGGTGTCAAGTGAGCCATGTGGCAGTCATGGGGTTTTAAGCTGAGCACAGGAGAGAAACGGCGAACTGATGTCCAGAATTCATTATTCTGTTTCACTGTTTATGGCTGCCACGGATCCTGTCTTCCTCGTGTATTACCACAGCTCTAATCCCAGCTACATGCTCACAGCAACTGAATATTTCCCTTTGAAATTTCGTTTTCAATGTTTTGTGTATTCATATTTTATGATCTAAAACATTTTCTTGCAGTTGTTTCCATCTATCTCTGAACTGCATTTTAGAATAGAAGGTAATTTGTTTTCATTTGTCTTTAATTAAGTAAATATTTCTGGCTCACTTTATGTTCAGTTGATCTTTTTAAAGTCCCAATAAACCATTAGAGATTTCTACCCCCTGAATTAACATGGCAGAAAACATGTTTTCCCTCTCTATACATGTAGCATTGGTCCTTATATCAGATAAGCTCATAAGAAAATAGAGTTTATATACTCAACTCTCACATTAAATATACTGAGATACACTGTGCAGGAAGGGAGCTGAGCATGCGCACTCATGTCTTGCTATCACTGGCCAGCATGTGAGTTAGCGCTCGTGAACTCACACTCTAACATTTGTTTAATGCCTTCCATGCCATCCTTCTTTAATAAAGATAAGCTACAAATCCACAGACCACTGCTTAAAAGGATAGAATGTAGCTGCTGAATATTGGAAAATATTCTTAGGGAATTAAAAAATTAGACTGCTTGGGATTGAAAGAAGTATCTCATATTTCTCAAATTACATTTAATGATGAAAGATATTCTTTCCTTCTGCTTTTATGAGAGTTTTTTTTTTCTATTTTTGTCCTTATTAAAACTTACTGATACTTCAGGATAATAGAAATAGTTTGAATTCTTGGACAAAGAATCCCAGATCTAGATTTGACCCTCAACTACCGTGAACTAGCTGCATGACCTTGTATCAAGTTTATCAAAACTGTCTGAGCTTCAGTTCACTCAATTATAAATTATTATAAAATTTATAGCTCTTTAAACGTTAGAAATAAATACAGCACATAGCAGGTGCCCAGGAAGTGCTAGCTATTATGTTCCTGATCTTTTAAAATGACTTGATCAATTTGGTTGTCAAATAAAAGTATCTCCTATTTAAGTAATTTTTCCATAATTTATTTTTTTAATTTTTCCATAATTTAAAAATCAAATGTATATAACAGGTTTTCAAAATTCATACTACTGATCTGATAGGCAGAGAACATGAAACTACTTTATTTTGATTTTAACGAATGTGATCCTGCTAAGCTATTTTACCACATGTCTGAATTCATCAAGACACTAGGCAAAATATTCTTGGGTGGGCTTTACTCTTAAACATTTGCTCTTTTATGAAACTCATATTGTCTCTTCTGTAGTTCACAACCCTTCTGAAATTTTTTTCTCCTATGTGCCTTATCTTTCTCAGTCCCGTTTGCTGATTCTCCCTTGTCCACTCACCATTAACTGCTGTTTCATCAAGACTTGGTTCTCAGCCTTTTTTCTTCTCACAGTACACTTTCTTCCAACTTCATAAATTCATTTAGCATTGATTATCATTCATTTGCTACCTATCCCCGATTCATATCCTCCAGCCTCTTGTTCTTGTCTTGACCCCAGACCTTTATATCTCTAGTCAAAACTTAACCACATCATTTCCTAGACACCACAAATACAGTATGCCCAATAATATAACACATGATCTTTTCCCCGAAACTTCTCCCCTCCTCCAGCTTTCTCAATTCAGTAAATTGATACATTATGTAATCAATAACTCTTGTCAGAAAACCAGGAATCCTTTTTGACCTGTCCCTTTCCCTCAAGATCTATATCCATTCAAGTGCTGAGGTAACTTCTCTCTGATTCTGCTGCTGTTCTCATAGTCAAATCTATCATATTCCTCAATTATTATAAAGGTTTACCATTCTCCTTTGTTATTTTAAAGGAATTTTTGTTGCTAAGTTTTGGAAAAGGAAAGATGTGTGTGTTTGTGTAGGGAGTAGAAAACAATAAAAACAAATAACTATTTCCCTTTGTTTGGATTTTCAAAATAAACATGGGTACAATAGAGACATGGTTCCTGGATTCTCTGTCACATGTACAGCCAAGGCTTCTGCATCAGATTGTAGCCTGGGGAAAAGAATGAGGCTTCTTTTATCGTCCTTCTGGCCAGCGAGCTGGTTCTCTCTAAAGCAGCAAAGTGTGTGTCATTATAAATCATGACTGCAATTCGTCTTTCAGCTCCATTGGTTTTAGAATGTGGGAAATTTTTGGCAGGTTTTGGCAATAGGGTGTCTATCAAAGTTAATTTTCATGGCATTAGGGTTCTTCATTTGTTATCCATCTCAGGAGGGAATTGGGAGAAGCTAAATCATACCGCTGGCCAGATGCCATCCTCACCCAAAAATTTACATTTCTAGTTTTACCGACACATTATTTTCACAATTCTTATCAAATTTGTAAGAAAAGAAGAGCAAAATCACTCTATAACAGCAGATGATCGGCTGACTAAATTGTTCTTCATATAGACTGGCTCTTATATATTGAATTGGCTAATTTGAGGTTTTAAGTCTGTTTATTTAATGATAATATCTAATGTCTAGGTAGCATGTCCTACACTCTAGGCATTCTTCTGAACACTTTCACATACTAGCTCATTCAACACTAACTCAATTAATCCAGACACAGACCCTATGAAGTAAGTAGTAGTATTATCCTCATTTTACAGATGACAAACTGAGGCACCAAATGGTTTAGTGCCTGTAACCAAGGGCAAACAATTAGTATGTGGCAGACCTAGAATTCAGACTGGGGCTATCTGGTCTTAGAGCCCAAGTTCTTTTTTTTTTTTTAAGATTTTATTTATTTATTCATGAGAGACACACACACAGAGAGAGAGAGAGAGAGAGAGAGAGAGATTGAAGTAGAGACACAGGCAGAGAATGAAGCAGGCTCCATGCAGGGAACCCGACATGAGACTTGATTCCGGGTCTCCAGGATCACACCCTAGGCCAAAGGCAGCGCTAAACCGTTGAGCCACCCAGGCTGCCCTGGAGCCCAAGTTCTAACACATAAAGCTGTACTGTTAATACTACTCCATTTTATATATCTTTCACAGGCATTTGGATACCACTCTTGCTAACATTTTGGCTTAAGTACATACTTCCTAAAACATGACTGTTTCTGGTAAAAAAATAGACGATGTGTAACTATTATACAGAATGCGTGCTATCTTAGCATAGGCTCTGCAAAGCAGAGCTATCAGAGTTACTCAGTATTACCTGTATCTATATCTGTACTTCTATATAGAGATAGATATTTAATTTTTTTTTTTACTTTAAGTCATGTAAATATTGAATCTTAGAATTTAGAAAAAAAATCATTGTATTTAAAGAATTGTCATATTTCCTGGTCTTTAAAATTGTAGCTTTATAAAGGAGGCATTATTGAATCAATGACACAAGCTGGTGAATAGAAGAGGTAACTTTTGGTCAAGCTGTGGGCTGATAATTGAGTCAGAAATGTTAGAAAGGCTTTGTGTCCTATTCAAAATACAACTAAATCACTCACAGGCATCTCTGGTGATCTCAGTGCTGATAGTTTTTAAAAACTCAAATGAAAAATAGATTCAAATAAACAAGAACAATTCTTTTGTTTTTTGTTTTTCTGAATTCTTACATACTCAAAATTCTGTCTACCTCATTCTCAAGCTCCAGAAGCTTGTTTTGTTTTGCATTGTTTTTAATCACATTTCACATTATCCCCAAGTCCCCAAACCTTTTATGAATGCAGTAAATTGAATAGGTAAATTAAATGAAGATCACAGGTTTTTCTCATGCCTATTGAGGTCAGGGCCTTGAAATGATTTCATACTGATCAGTTCTGTAACTTTTTCCAATGTTATCTATGAAGTTGAATAATTGTGAATATCTAGACTAATCATCATTGTTTATATGGGGAATGAAAATTGATAATATGATAGATTTGTCATCTGCTCACTGGCTTGAACTGATGATTAAGTAAGTAATACAGCCATAGGTTACTCATTTGTGAGCACAGTTATGTGAATACTCCCTGTCAGTCTGAAGAGAAAAGAATAGATATTCAGTGTGGCTAGTCTCTCTCTCCTGCAATAAATGCAGAAAGACTAGTTTACTAAAATATAAAAAGTGATATTCCGGTGACTTGCCTATAAGACTGAGAGTGAGAAGGCAACAAATCCATTTATTTGCCGAGATCCAAAGATGGTCTTCATATAAGGCTTGACATGCAGCAAGACAAACAGTATCCATGTAATTCACATACTATTATAGGAACTCTAGGGGATCAGATGATTAAGAACAAAGGAAATGAAAAAAAACAGAGTAAATAGTAAAAGAAAGCTTCCGTTCCTTTCTTTTAAATGTCTTAATGCAAAAATAATAATAATAATAATAAATGTCTTAATGCAATGGTTATGTGAAGCTAAATAAAAAAGCTATAATAAAGCAAATGTATTTGAAATCATTCTATAAAGATTAACATATTACCTTAGCAGAACTGATTGGTATGAAATGATTTCCAGGCCCTGACTGCAGTATGTATGAGAAAAACCTGTGATCTCCATGTAAGTGACTATTTAATTTACCACATTTAAAAAAGACATGGTAACTTGAGGATAATATGAAATGTGGTAAAAAAACAAACAAGTTTTCTGGAGCTTGAAAATGACATACCTGAAAGTTTGAATATATAAGAATTCAGGAAATTGAAAGCAAAACCACAACAAAACATCACTTAGAAATTATACCATCTTTCTCACATTTTATATTACTATTTGCATATTGCTTAACAGTGTTAAAGGAGTGGGGAAAAGGAAATAACTTGCTAACCTCTACATCAGTGCCTTGTAATATACATATTATAAGGTATACACTGCAATATACATATTTTCGCTTTCATACATCAATTCCCACCCAACAATCATCTCAAGGAATGGTCATAAATCTTCTAAAAATAGATAAGGAACAGGTTCTCTAAATTTTATTCTAGGATACCTGTAAGAGGTCACTAGCATTGGTTATACCTCAAAGCACTCACCTTAGAAACTTGGTAGATGAGGGGTAAGAAGTATTAGATGGATATGGTATGGTGGAAACATACTGTATAGGACAAAAAACAATAGTCCATAATATAGAAGTTATAGAAGTTCTGGTTTCTAGTTCCAGTTCAGTTCTTTCATGTGACCACTTGAAAACTTACTTTAAAAAGAACTTTTTAAAAAGCTATCATCATGTATACAAATGGCAAATCAAACATAATTTTAATATTTATTGAGATTAAGTAAAGCTGTATAGCATTCTGTCCCTATAGGTGTATGAAGCTACCAGTATAGGATAATCATTAATTGGTTATATATTATTCCTTAACAAAGTTCTAGAAGCCCAGACAACTAAAATTATAATTAAGATTACCTAGTTTCCTTTTCAAAATTAAAGCTATCAGTGGTGCGTGATAGTAATTCAGAAATATATTGGCCTTGCTTCTTTAAATCAGGTGAGGAAGGATTAAGACTATAGGAAAACAGTGTTTCATAGGGGTTAAAAGCAAGGATATTATGATCTGACAGACATGGATTCAGGTCCTGACTTCATAGTCCCTAACTTGAGATTGTGAGCAAATTAATTAATCTCTCTGTGCTCCAGTTTTCTCATCCGTACAATGTGAATAAAACATAGCATCCCCTGCCAGGTGGAAACAATTAAAAAAGTCTCTAGTACATCATAAGCATCAGTCATTATTTGTATTACTTGTATTTAATATTCTCAGACATCTGCCATTTTTGTCTCATCTCCCTCCCCCGCTTCATACATCAATAATCTTCATTTCTTGTTTAGAATTAGAGTTTCCACACTGGACCACTTTAGGAGATCCAGTGACATTGTCTCCCATGTGATCCCATGGCTCTATAAATTAGTATGTAAATATTTGCTTGGGGAATTCAGAAAAGTAGCTACCTAATTAAATAATTTTCATACTAATGAGATTGAAAGGAACTTGAGCTTATTTTCTCTATACATGGCTTTACTACAATTGACCTGATAGATACAGTTGAGACTCTTTGTTGCCCCATTAAAGTCTTAAAATTTGTAAAAGTAGGGATCCCTGGGTGGCGCAGCGGTTTGGCGCCTGCCTTTGGCCCGGGGCGCGATCCTGGAGACCCGAGATCGAGTCCCACGTCGGGCTCCCGGTGCATGGAGCCTGCTTCTCCCTCTGCCTGTGTCTCTGCCTCTCTGTCTCTCTCTGTGTGACTATCATGAATAAATAAATAAAATCTTTAAAAAAAAGATTTGTAAAAGTAATGTTATCTTATAATGGTAAGTGTTTTTAATTTTTATCTGGTGCTCAGCATACTTTAGACTCTTTAACCCCAGATAACTGGTGTCCACAGAATTTTTCTCCTTCTATTCTCATGCCCGTCACATGTTTTGACACATGGTATTGTTAATTGAAGAGACTCTTCCATTCCCATTTGGATCTTATTCATCTTTTACAGTTTAACTTTCTCATGAGTCACTTCTTAACCAGGAATTTATCATGTTTACATGCTTTATATGTTTTATAGGTTGATTTATTCCTTCTCTAATCATTTACTTGCTATTAGCAAATATCTTGTTGGTATTTCCAAATAGTTTAAAGTGAGTGGAGCTGTCCAGTTCCCACGTTTTGTTGGGGGGAGGGGAGTAAAAAACAAAACACATTTCAGGAAGACACCAAAACAAGCACAGTTCGCAATAAATTACAGCTATTCTAAAATTCACTTATGTGTCAAGATTCTGATGTCAGAACAAAGCATGGTCTCAATAAGCTCACAGCATTTGTGTAACACTATGCCATCAGTTTTTTTAGAAACTAGGAACTCCTACTGTTCTATTGCTCAAGGCTAATACTCCTTAGAAGCCTCGTTCTTGATGACTGAGTTCTTATAACTAGGTAATCCAGGGTGGAAATCTTGAAATACAACTAAGAAACCTTTAATTAGTAAAGCAGGAGTATTCAAAAACAAGTAAAGTGGAACTGAATATTAACTAGCATCAAAATGAATGAGAAAATTACCCACTGACCCAAATAATATGTCTTTCTGGAATTACTGATTGCTTAAAAATCGCTATCACAGAAACCTTCAAAATCAAGTTTTTCTTCTCAATTAGAGAATATTTTCAAATAGATTATATCCTATACCTCTATATCTTCACCACGATGAACAAATTATAAGCACCAGAGTCAACCACTAATATTCTCTTTCCTTCCTCTGACTCAGCAAAAACAATGCAATAGCCCCATGCAGTCTCTGCTTTGAGTTCAAAGACCAGGGTCTCTGAGTAACATCTCATCAGGTCTGCCTATGGCTCTTCCTGTTTCAGAGACCTAGGAACCAAAAATATGAGCTGCCTCACCACTTACTATAGGATACATGTGCACATGCTCACAAAGAATATTCAATAGTGGAACAGATAGGTCATCATACTCAGTGTATATATAATGTAATCAATAAAATTTCCAATATAATTGGATATTTAATATTTGATTTCTTCCTTCTCTTCCAAGTGTGAGCACTCATGACCCTTTCTATAGATTGTGGAAAACTTGAGCCTAAAAGGCTTCCTTGGGAGAACCTCTTTTTCCTAAGCCATTGTTTCTGCAGCCACCTGAAAAGCTTTCCTGGATTCCATGTGACTCATTTATAAATTTAGCTAAGGACGAAATGGGAGAAATCTTGATTTTGTCTTTGCCCAAGGCTGTCACTCAAAGGGGTCCCAGTTTTATCTTGTACTGATTTGATGCGAATCAATGGCATCTTTTAACCCTGCAAAATGCTTTTATTCCTTTTTGTAAACAGGCCAATCTTTTTGTTTGTTTTTTGAGATCACCTCTTTGTTGTATTATCTTAAAAGAAAAAACAAAAAACAAAACAAAAAAAACATTCCATAGAAACTAATTCATGTTACAAGCAGTCTCTTTTCTTCTTCTTCTTTTTTTTTTTTTTTTTTAATATCTCAAGTAATAAGCTCATTAGGGACATTACCTTTTACTTTATCTCAGGCAATAGTTTTTTCAAAATGATTTCCCACAGTGTAACATTAATAACCATTTTTATAGCTTCACATTAACAATTTTTTTCACTGCTGAAGCCCTGTTTCCAAAGCAAGGGCCACATGGTATAGATTTGTTGTTGCACCATCTGCTTCTGCTGCAGATTTCTGTGTTTCTCAGTAGAGTAGGTAGGTTAGGCTGCAGTTATAAACCCCTTGCACACAGCTGTTGGAAGGGCCAACTGGCTCTGGGAATGTGTTTTGGCACCTCTTGTTTAGGTTTAGGTCTCTACAATCTTTGACCTCAGCAGGAGTAGGAGTGGGGGTCCGACATTCCTCACCAGAAGCCAGTCTGACTGCTTCAGCCTCTTGAGTTCCTCTAAGGCTGCAGATTTGCGGCCTGGAGGCCACAGTTTTCTCCTTCATTCTGGCTTGGGAAGTCTCTCTGTTGTACCTGGCAGGGCCTCTGAGGAGGGGCTGTCACACCGTGACTCTGACTGGAGGGTGGGGCAAGTCATCCACCAGCTTGAGGTGGTGTCTCCTTATAGAGGAATTTGAGACTAGGGACCTCTAGTACCTGGGGCAGAAGGTGTTTCTTATTAGGAATCTGGGCGGAGTTGTTGCAGCTTCAGAAGCTCTGTTCTGATGGGCCATTCTCTGGGCCATCTTTGGTGCTTAGCATCTCAGCTGGTCCTCTTCTCTCCCTGCACCTTTATCAGGACGGGCACTTACTCCCCTGACACACTCAAAGTCACATATCTACCCTGTGGGCTCCAATTGCACATTTATTTATTTCTTAAAATTTTATTTATTTATCATGAGAGAGAGAGAGACAGAGACACAGGCAGAGGGAGAAGCAGCTCCCTGTAGGGAGCCCAATGTGGGACTCAATCCCAATACTCTGGGATCATGACCTGAGCCAAAGGCAGATGCTCAATCACTGAGCCACCTAGGCATCCCTGCAATTGAACCTTTGAAAAGGTTCTTTCTTTTTATGGAAAAAAGTGTTTAAATTGAGATAAAATAAACACATAAGATTGTGTTAGTTTAGATATACAGCATAATAATTTGATATTATGAAATTATCACAATAAGTCTAGTTAATATCCATTACCACACATAGCTAGAAATGTTTTCCTTGTAGAAAAGAACTTTTAGGATCTATTCTCTTCTCAACTTTCAAGTATGCTATATAATATTAACTATACTCACCATGCTGTACATTACATCTCCAGGACTCATTTATTTTATAACTGGAAGCTTGTACCTTTTGATCACCTTCACATATCACAGCTGCCTCCTGCCAACCACCAATCTGTTTTCTGTATTTATGAGTTTAGGTTTTTGTTATTGATGTTGTTTGCTTGCTTGCTCATTCTTAGATTCTACATATAAAAGAAACTATACAGTATCTATCTTCCCCTGTCTTATTTCACTTAGTGTAATGCCTTTAAGGTCTATCCATGGTGTCACAAGTGGCAAGATTTCCTTCTTTTTTAGAAGTCCGAACAGTTACAATTTACAATAAAAAATACATTTATTTCTCATGTACCTTGGGTTGGCTGAGACTCTGATTGATGTTTTCTTCACTCCAATCATTGACAATGATCCATTTCACTAACTCATGGTCCATTGGCTCAAGTAAGTAGAATGGCGATGCCTGAGTTCAACATAGTAGGGAGAGCTGACCTTCTGGAGAGAAAAGCAAAGGGATAGGGAAGCATTAATTTTGGTAGACAGTGCAACAACTTACCACACCTATCACTTCAAATAGGACCAGATCTATTTAGCAGCTCATGATTCATCATTGTATCTTAAAGATCACATCTTAAAAAGATATCTTAAGATGTGAGAAATATCCTGAGATATGATCAGGAATATCTTTAATAGAAATGCCAGGCACACTTCTGCAGCAAAAGCCTTAAAAAAACAAAAACAAAAACAAAAAAAACACACGTGTTTTCCATGGATCCTAGTGGCTCTCATAATAAAATTGCCGAGTAGATGCACGTGAGTTACAACCCTCCTCTCTGTATCATGCTCTGCTATTTCTATCACGATGAGTTCTATTTTATTAGATTTGCCACGAAGGAGCCTGCCTTTCCTATGGCGATAACAACCCCTGTGAGTTTCATGAAGCAGTGTTCTGCAGCCGTAGAAGCAAGAAAGCCTACCAAGATTTTGCCTTTGCATAAAAGGACATTTTGAAACATTATCTTTATATTGGTCTGTCCCCCACAAATAAGTGTCTCTTCCTTCTGAAATTCCTTTTATAAAGCACATGACATGCCCTTGATCTACCTTTTCCATCACAGTGCACACATCACAAGTTAGAACCAGGCTTGAGAAATTTATATAAAATGAGGATAATGCTTTCTCTCTCTTGGAAAATGAAATGTCAGAACTTTACTTATTTATTTATTTTGTTTCTCTTCTTTTCTCTCTCAAAAAAATTAACAACGAATGCACTGATTAACTTGCATGAGTCAGCACCTCATGAGGCCTCATTGTGCCTGGCATCACACTTGCTCTTCAGAAGATCTTGTAATGTTAATATGTAGAGGATTCAATTAAACAAATTTACAGCTACCATACCAAACTCATTTGTGTGTCAGACCTCTAAATATTAATTTAACCAATAGGATTCTCACACTTTGCTTTTTGGCATATGATTACCTCTTGCTCTTTTCAACCTTGTACTTCAACTTTTCCCCCATCAAATTATAGCTGATTTTCTGTGTCATAAGATTTGATGCTTTTAATCTTTGGCCCTATATTTCCTAGTACCTCCTGGCCTCCACCATGATTTGAACAAGAAATCATCAAATATGGGAAGAGAGGAATGTCACTTGATTTTAGAAAGCAGATCTTAAGAAGCCAGTGCAGTTATTGAGGCTTTGGAAGGAAGCATGATTCTCAGTGCACAATACCTTTCAGAAGATAAGTTGCAAGGTTGAATTTTAAATTCTTAAATTTAGAGTATGATGGAAATTGTTTTGCTATATTTCTTCATCCCCAAACACAACAGATTAGATACAATTTGAAAGTAGAGGCCCACCTGGGAAGTTTTCAGACATAACAGAGCAAGGTGCTTGCCAGAGGCTTCGTTCTTCTCCACACAGAAAAGAAATGTGACCTCATTAAGTGATTTTCGTCATCAGTGGGATCAAGTGTAATAGTAAAACTACTGAGCCATCGGAAGTTGCCTGACCAGAATGTCCCTGTTCTGGGAATCTCATGCATGCACTAAACTATATTCAACATGCTCTGAAACATAGTGATACATGGAAAAACAAATGAACTTGTGTCAAAATCCTGAACCAGCAGCACATACTCATGTATTTTAATGACTACTTCCCAGTGGAATTTATCCACTCCCAAGTTTATTTCTGAGCATACAAGCACAGTAGTATTAGAATGCAAAAGTGATTTCTCGTGTGTATTTGAAGTTTTTGTCTCTAATACAGACACAATAACAGCCCAATGATAACTGCAAATTACCGTGTGATTGATGTTTAATGTCATTGTGCCTTGTCAGAGATCAGTATGAACCCTGCAGATCATTAAAGCTCATGATCTTTCATTCAGGATTAGGAAAACATTTAACCATTGGAACTATCTGTGCAGAATTCAGATACTAGAAAATGAGCAATGTTGCTATATTAAGGCAGTTTAAAGGATGAAATTGCAACTTTTAAAACATACTGGAATGTTTGAATTACATGCTGTGTCAGTTAGGATAGATGAAGGCTGCAGCAGCCACCACAAACCCAATTCTCAGTGCCTTAACACAGCAAGGGATTATTTATCACTCATGATACACGTTCATTGTGGGTTGACTAGAGATCTCTCTGTACAGTTTGTCCCTAGAGGAAGACCCTGGCATATGGAAGAACCACTATATGAAATTTTCCAAGTCCTTAGAAGAAAGAAAAAATAAATTTGGATGGTTTTACATCAGCGATTAAATGGTCTTGGCATGACTTATTGGCCGGATCCAGGCACATGGGTTCATCACCCACAAGAAAGCCAGGAGCATGAAGAAAAATTCTAAGGAAATGCTTCTCTGGTTACAAGTTGTAGAAACTTGCAGCTTATTTTAAGCACCTGATTAAATGCAACACTGAAAAGCATTGGGGCACCGAGGTGGCTCAGTACATTGAGCGTCTGACTCTGATTTTGGCTCAGGTCATGATCTTAGGATAATGAGATTGAGCCCTACCACAGTCTCCATTCAGGTGTTTGCTTTTCTCCTTCTCCTTCTCCCACTGCTTCTCCCCCTGCCCCTGTGCTCTCGTTCTATCTAAAATAAATTAAAAAATAAATCTTAAAGGAAAAAAAACAATGAAAAAAATTAAACCATTTGGAAAGTTATCCTCACATCCATGCCTCCCAGCATAGCCTCCTCTTTTCAATGGCTAGGTCACACCTGGTAATGGGAGAAACTTGGGGCAGCATATCGATTCTTTCGAATGTTTAGGATGACTGGTCTTTAGGATAAGCTCTAAGCTGAGCTTAAGGCATTTCCAAATATTCAGAAGACTGTGACAGAAATTAGAGAATAGAAATGAATGCTTCTAAGGGGAGACATCAAAATTAAATCCCTAAAATAATTTAACAAATTACTATCTTACAGGGGGACATGGGGACCCCTTTTGTGCAATAACCTTGCTCTGCCAAAGAATCTTATAGCCTTGCGGTATATCTGCCTTGGAGATCCCTGAGATTCTTTCATCCTCCTGTCACCGCCTCATGGAAGCTCACAACCGCTATCTGGTTCTCTGCACTATGCAGTTTACCCAAGTTACTCTTCCCTCCCCCTTCCTCTTTCTTCTGACATCCAAAGGTTCAAATGTGGGTTAATGTAGAACTATGTGGAGTATGATGACACATACAATATTTCAATATTGAGAAAATAGCAAGAATGATGACATTATGTTGAACATGAACAATGTCACTCAGAAATGTATGATAAGCTCATAAATTTGAGAGACTTATATAAACTAAAAAATGAACGGGAAAAATGAATATCTAAACAAACACCACTGGTATAAGAGCACACTCAAATCAAAATAGATACTCTTATTTAAAAAGGATTTTAAATTCATGGTTAATGACTGTTATTTATTTCCAGCATGAAAACATAGCACAGAAATTTGAACTTGAGCCATATTCAAACTAAATGTGTACTTTGATCTGTGTTTGGATCTTTTGAATGAATCATTTGGTATATCTCTAAACAGATACTGAGATACTATGTGAAAATGAGAGTCTGTAGATTTAGATGGCTGGAGGAACAACAATTTGTGTGTTTTACTTTCTGAACCCTCTTATGTGCAAAATTAGCTACATATTGATAGTAACTCATCTTTAAGTTTGCCAACTTTTTTTCACGTTTGGGATTTCATTAAGAAATAATCAGAGAAAGAATATACATTTTCTATTTGCAATGAGAATTTCCTAACAAGTAGTAAAATATCTGCAAATTTAAATATCTCCACACTTTCTGAGGACTTACAATAAAAACTTAAAAAAAAATTTTTCAAACCTTTTTAAGTTTCACGTTATTTTCTATTTTTTTTTTTTTTAAGTTTGTATTTATTTATGATAGTCACAGAGAGAGAGAGAGAGAGAGGCAGAGACACAGGCAGAGGGAGAAGCAGGCTCCATGCACCGGGAGCCTGATGTGGGATTCGATCCTGGGTCTCCAGGATCGCGCCCTGGGCCAAAGGCAGGCGCCAAACCGCTGCGCCACCCAGGGATCCCTCACGTTATTTTCTAACTGGAAAAGGCCACCCTTTCTCCTGCTGGATGTTAGGAGTCTAGCCCTGCAGAGGATATTAGATTGAGCAGACAGGCTTGGCAGAGGTAATTCTTTTTGCCTAAACCTGCAAAATAACACAAAAATTAATGGACTGTCCAGAAGTAAGAATAAAATGAAGTTCAAGGCCAGTATGCCAGGTAAGATAATGCAAAGAGTTCACCAAAAAATGGAGAGGGATTGGAAGTTGGTATCTACTAAAGGAGCAGGAGCTAGCAAAGTGGAAAGTCAGGAAGATGAGAAATGCAAATAAAAAGTTGGAGAAATTATCTCTCTGCTGGTTTAAATGATCTCACAAGAGCCAGACACGGTGCTAGAGTGGTAGAAAGGTGAATGTCACCAAGATTGCACACTGTACACCTTTTCATATCAGAAGAGAGCTCTTCCCCTCTGTTTGCTGGGAATTGACACCTTGATAATCTATAGAACCAAGAACATTGATATTTATCTTAAATAATGTATGTGTGTATGTGCTTGCCCTTCCAGGGAGCCCCCTACTTTGTCGCAGCAGCATCCTGCTGACACAGCCCTATTCTTGGGTCTCCATTGACTTTATCTTGGTTTATGGATTCCAGTTCACTTCTGCAAAGATACACAGGACACAGCAATTCTATATTCAGCTGTGAAGAACAGTGATGCTAGCTTTTCTTTACATCCCAGCACAAAATGAAGCTTTATTTAGTAACATAGCAGCTTGCATAGGGCAGAGAGAAAGGCTAAAGCCTCCTGAATTGGGGTTAAAAAACTGAGAATTTTTTTCCCCTCACAACTAAGTTTTATTAATTCTCTGACAGGACTACTTACTCCCTATGCATATTATGTTACATTATTTCACACTAAAATTACTGCAACATTATCAATTCAAGCAGGATTGAGAATATGAAATATTAATAAGGTTACCACTCATCTAATTTTCAAAGGAATGGCCTATATATAGAGCGGGAACATAGTCCCAGAATAGCTTTGGGCTTCTGAGCAGTGGAGAAGGACTCACAAAGCAATGGTATAATGGCTCAGATTATAAAATAAAGTGACCACATAGGACTCTAGCAGGAGGTAAAAAGATTTTTTTGCTTCTAAAATATATATGTTAAGAACAAATCAGAAGTCAGGAAAGAGGAAGGTGATACATTTGGTGTGATTGATTCCCAAGGCCCACGTGTGTACCAGAATGCAGATTAGTTGTGTTGTCATAGGATTTTGACTCAAGTTCTGATTCCGCCATCCAGTCATGTATTAACTTAGTAATAAAATTGAGCTTCAGTTTTTTTCATCAATGAAGTGAAATGAGACTACAAATTCCTACCTCAAAGGGATATTGCCATGAACTAGCAAGATTAAATGTATAATAAGCAGTTTGGAAACTTGAAGGATGTATAAATTCTACTATTATTCACAGAGGTACTATTGTATTTCTCTGTATAAAGTTTTATTCTTATTAACATTTGTTGATTTATTAGAGACAGGGAGTACGAGTTGGAGGAGAGGCAAAGGAGGAGGGAGAGAAAATCTCAAGCAAACTCTATGCGAAGTTCAGAGCCCAATGAGGGCCTTGATGTCACGACCTTGAGATCATGACCTGGGCCCAAATCAAGAGTCATATACTTAACCAACTGAGGCACGCAGGCTCCCCTAAAGTATGATACTTTTAAGAGGTTAATGTCACTATTCATCAAAACATTTATTCAGCAATCTTTTTTTTCAACAATCATTTTTTTTTAGTATCTACCACACCCATAGTTTTACCTTCTTAACTCCTATTTTGATGTTATAGAATAGGACTTTAGTAATGTACACAAAATGTCATTTACAAAAAAACATAAAAGGTGCAGGTTCTGAAATCTGACAGACTTTGGTTCAAATTCTGAATGTGCTTCATATAATCTGAGGAGAACCTAGGTAAACTGTCCATATATAGTATATCTCATTTTCATCATGTGTAAAAAGATAGTACTAAAAGTACCCATTTCCTATGACCAGTGTGAGTGTTAAATGAGAGATCATACAAAGTTCTTAGAAGTGTTTAGCACATAAACACTATTCAATACACATTCCTATTCAGTCTTCTCCACATGGACTCTGTTACCTCCCAAAGGAGTGGTCAACACTGGTTCCTCCTGGACACAGTGACCGGAGGAGCTATCTGTGTCATCTACCTAGGGACTCTCACACTTACATGCCAACAACAGAAACCATCAGACATTAGGACAGTTGGTCATATTTTGAACTTCTCATACTTGTAATCCAAGCATTACATTAGTAACTTACGGTCATAGCTCTAGAAATGATCTAACTTAGGGTTCACCAGACTTCATGATTTTTCTTTAATAATTACTGCTAAGTTGTGTTTTTAAACACAAACTATATCTACAAGATATATGTACAGACATGATCTCTGACTTATAGTGGTCCAGTTTATGGACTTTTAAAAAAGATTTTATTTATTTATTCATGGCAGACATGGAGAGGCAAAGACACAAACAGAGGCAGAAGCAGGCTGCTTGTGGGGAGCCTGAAGTGGGACTCAATCCTAGGACTCTGGGATCATGACCTGAGCCAAAGGCAGACACTCAATCTCTGAGCCACCCTGGTTCCCCTGATTTTTATTTACTTTATGATGATGCAAAAGTGATAGGTACTCAGTAAAAACCATACTTCAAATTTTGAATTCTGCTCTTTTTCTGGATGAGTGGTACCCAGTATCCTATGATACCGCAGCTCCCAGTCAGTCCTGCTAACATGAGGGTGAACAATGATACACTTAAAAACATTCTGGACCCTACACAGTCATTCTGTTTTGTCTTTTTTTGTCGTTGTTTTTTTGTGTTTTTTGTTTTGTTTTGTTTTGTTTTTTTGTTTTTGTTTTTGTTTTTTTACTTTCAGCAGTTTTCAATAAATTACATGAGATATTCAACATTTTATTCTAAAATAGGCTTTGTGTTACATGATTTTGCCCAACTGCTGGCTAACATAAGTGTTCTGAGAACATTTTAGGTAGGCTAGGTGGTCTAACCTATGGCAAATTAGGTATATTCAAGTCATTTTCCATTTAAGATATTTTCAGCTTACAATAATTCCATTGTAAGATGAGGAAGATCTGTATATGAAGTAAGTTGTGAGTCTATATAAGTTGCAGTTTACTAGAACAACTTAATTTTAACTTCACTATATTTAATAAAATTTTTCTGCGAAATTTAAGATTATATTTCATCCATTTCATTATAAATTGTACTTATATTGCAATTTTTCTCTAGAGGCAGTCCAATATTACTTACATTTTATCTTACATGCAGTCATTCTGTGAAAAAAAATAATAAAGGAAATAATGAGATTTCAAATTTTTATATTTCTTTCACTCTATTTCCTTAAAATTAATCATTATTCATACATTTCATTTTTCTCCTAACAGCATTTCCCATCCCATCTTCACTTCACTGGGATGTTCATGTAAAGCAAACTATTGTTGTGTCTGAGCCTTCACTTCCCTGCATTAAGCACATAGACTGTTCTACAATTTCACCAGGAAAAAGTCCCATATTTGAATAATAGAAAGAACACAGGCTTTGAAGTCTGGTGAACCCTAAGTTAGATCATTTCTAGAGCTATGACTGTAAGCTACTAATGTAATGCTTGGATTACAGGTATGGGAAGTTCAAAATATGACCAACTGTCCTAAGGTCTGATGGTTTCTGTTGTTTGCATGTAAGTGAGGAAAGCCCCTCGTAGATGACACAGATAGCTCCTCCAGTCACTGTGTCTAGGAGGAACCTGTGTTGACCACTCCTTTGGGAAATAACGGAGTCCATGTGGAGAAGACTGAATAGGAATGTGAAGATGACTTGACACTAAATATTTGAAGTTTATTTATTGACTAATTAGGACATCTCTGGAGTCAGGACTGCACATACACAGAATGATGCTTTCATTATTGGTAAAATCAGTTTTCGATCTGAAAGAGAGTAACAAGTCACATATTTGCATAGGAAGCTATCTTCCTTTAAATATATTTGTTTGATGAGTATTAAGGCAACTTTACATTTTTGAATGCATTTTATTTGAATAAGGGGAAGAGGAGGTTATAAAAATTCTAGATACTTAAATAAAACCTGATTCACAATTAGGAATTTGTCATGGATAATCCACATATATAAGATTTATGAGGATAATTGACTATTTTAATAATTCAGTGATATTTCATTACTCACACAATCATTAAGAATTGAGGTCAATATACCTGAATCAGAAGATAAAAAATAATCAAAAACTCAAATGTCACTTAAAAATCATAATTATTTTTAATGCAAACATGTTATACATTTCTACCTTTAAAAAAAAGAGAATGCTATGTAGAATTTTAATATTTTTAGTGATTCCTTGTCAACATTTCAAACATAGCTATTTTTCTTTGTTGTACGTTTCCGTGCTTATATTTAGGTTTTTAATGCTTTCTTTGGAGGATCTTTTAATTCCCCATGTCATCATGTTTGTTTCTAAAAACTTCTCACGGGATGCCTGGGTGGCTCAGGGGTTGAGCACCTGCCTTTGGCTCAGGGCATGATCCCGGAGTTCCGAGACCGAGTCTCACGTCGGCCTCCCCTCATGAAGCCTGTTTCTTACTCTGCCTATGTCTCTGCCTTCTCTCTGTGTCTTTCATAATATAAATAAATAAAATATTTAAAAATAATAATAATAAAAATAAATAAAAACTTCTCTACCTTTAGGAGAGGTTCTTTCTAATATGCTGAAAAACATTACAAAAATTTTGTGAGGGATCCCTGGGTGGCGCAGCGGTTTGGCGCCTGCCTTTGGCCCAGGGCGCGATCCTGGAGACCCGGGATCGAGTCCCACATCGGGCTCCCGGTGCATGGAGCCTGCTTCTCCCTCTGCCTGTGTCTCTGCCTCTCTCTCTCTCTCTCTGTGACTATCATAAATAAATTTAAAAAAAAAAATTTAAAAAAAATTTTGTGAAAATTTAATATGATTAAACTTAAAAAGACTCAATAAGCTACTTAATGAAGACCTGAGAAGTAATATGCTTGATTTTAAGCACAGATATTTCAAAAACCTAGTTAGGAAAACAGAGATTTAAATATATATATATTTATATCTCTCCTAGTATTCAGGTTCTTGGGAGATTATATGCACTTTCACTGAACTCAGCAATTTTATATCTTAAGGTCTGTCACATATTTTTTTTTATCCTCAGAGGTGTGGCATTATGATCTAAAAATAATTAATACTGTTTTTATATTTTTTATATTTTTTTAAAGATTTTGCTTATTTATTCACAAGAGACAGAGAGAGAGAGAGAGAGAGAGAGAGGCTGAGACACAGGCAGAGGGAGAAGTCCTGATGAGGGACTCGATCCCAGGACCCCGGAATCACTCTCTGAGCTGAAGGCAGATGCTCAACCACTGAGTCACCCAGGTGCTCCAGAACCAATTAATACTATTTTAGAAGCAGGAATCAGAACTAGGGCACAGAGAACTTAAACAACTTAATGAAGTTTATAGAATTAATTATTACAAAGCCTGAACTGAACTGACACTTTTGAGTCCATCTTAGTCCATATAAGTTCCCATTCTAGATCTCCTTGGAACATGCTAGGCCATGGAAAAGAGAAGCCCAGCAGCAAAAAGCAGAATTCCTCAAATTAGTTTGTACCTAATTTTATGTTTCTCCCACATTCTTTATGGATTATTTATAGATTCTTTGCTACAGCACCGACTATTGGATAGATCCCACGAATCTGGCTTTAGTTCCCTGGACCGAATCCAAACATCTTCCCTAATTTTCTGATTTATTAACCTTCACTGTAGTCTCCTTTTTACTTAATTTTTAATTTTCTCATATATGTGAGCTTCCCTTCTTAGACTCTCATTAAAGGCCGAATGCTTTGGCTGGAATGGAAGAAAGTCTAACTTTTCCAACTGTTATGCTAGTGCTATGTCACTTTCCTAGGCAAATGTCGGCAGCTGTTTCTTATGTAATAGTAAAGGTCAAATAAATATAAGAAAGTGAATCAAAAATGAAAATCTGGTCATAAGCTTGGGAAATAGGCAAAGTTTGAAGTGAGTTTAGATTCTATCAATGCTTATGCATGGGATGGAAGCATCGTGGTACAGACCTCAAAGAGTTACTTCCTCACTGACCTGTGACTTTTGGTGTACTCCACATTTGGATTCACGTTGTTGAGGCAAAATTGTATAAAGACTGGCAAAATCCCAAGCAGAGATTTGAAAAATACACTGTCTTTCTGACTTGCCTCTGTTACCTCAAACAAACAATTTTTAAATAGGCATAAATTCCAAGGCAATGCCGGGTTGGGCATAGGGTAAACTAGAATCCTAAAATAGTAAAACCAAAAACAAACTCAACTAATATTGAGCCAAAGTATAATGTGTGGCTCTCATTTTCGTACATTGTCTGGGAAAATATATTTGTTAGCACTGTGCTTGTCTTGGCTTGGGTTGTATAAACCACTTCAGAAAAATAAGTTTCTCACTAAATGCATAAACATCCCTCCCACACAGGGGTACACACACAAAAGTATGTGTGTATACACACACTGATAAAAACAGAAATACTTTTTTTCAGGAGATTTTTACCCCTTATAGGCATGTTTTATGTAAATAGGGGAAAAATGTGAGTTTGATTGAGTTCTTCAGAAAAAGTTTTAGTTTAGCTTTGCTTGCTAAAGATCTTAAATGAAGGCCCCACAGTGCTGCTTTGAACTGCAGAATATGTTTGCTTTGCTCCTTCCCTAACTCACTTCCTACCCCCAATTTCACAGACAAGCTTTTTTGCAAGAAGATCCAATTTATGCAGAGCCAAGCAGGAAACAGGCCCCTTGTCATCGCCCCTTTGCAGTATGTTAATAAACAATCTGTAAAACTAATCTGCCTTCAAATTATTCTGACAGTTTGGAGGCTTACAACAACCTGTCAATTAAACAGCTTCCTCTTCTCCTTCCTGTGGAAGCTCTGAAAGAAGAGATGAAGGAAAACTACCTAGTCACAACTTGAAATAATTTTGTGCCTACAATCTTAGATATTCTTAATAAAATATGGAAGTTACCATGATACTCAAAATAAATGAAATATATAAATAAAAAAAAGAAAATGGATTTGAAAACATTGAAGCATCAGAGGCTAAAAGTAACAAAAGATACAGCTGGAACATGTATTAAGACACTCATATTGGTATGATGACACTGAAAATTTTATTTTATTTTATTTTTTGACACTGAAAATTTTCAAGCTTAGTAAAATGAAGAAGAGATATGGGAAGAAAAAACTTAAGAATGGAATAGAATAGAATAGAATAGAATAAATGGAATAGAATAGAATAGAACAGAATAGAATAGAATAGAACATAATAGAATAGAATAGTTGACATTAGTATGTATCAGTTTCCAATTTCCATCTAATGTAATTTTCCCTAAAGCTTTTCTTTAAAATATGAAAACCTACATAAGCAGCCCAGAGCTAATAAAGCTGATTGATGTTACATATTCATCTAAAAACATAGGTCTGAATTTGTTTTTTTTCCCCCTTATACAAAGGATTGTCTAGCTAACATTTTAGAGAGAAAAAAAGTGAATGTTTAATTTTTTTCAAGTGGATTTATTTTGCAAAGAAAGAGAATCTGTTTTGAATTCGAATTTTCACAATATCATAATATTTAGTCATGGTAAATGGCGGCTGTATCTTTAGACTCCAGATGGCTATCTCCACAGTGGGGTGTACACTCACAGAAGCACGTGAAAACTGTTCCTTTGGGTTATAGGAAGTAAGTGCTAGAAATTCCATTTCTACTTTTTTCCCTGAACATGAGGGAAGAATGAAGCTCATTCTAATTTAATTAATGCACTGACCTTGATGCTCCTAAATGAAAGTGCTTGTCAGAGAGTCACTTATCACCTCCATGCTTAAGTTTCACAGAGGGAAGAAGGGGCTGGGAGGAGTGTGGAAGGTGTTGGCAGCACCCAGTTGCTCAGCCACTCCCCTCCAGTGCCTGGTGGCACACTGTAGATTAATATGCCTCTTTCTGTGGCTTCGTAATTCTATCAACCTAAATCATGGTATCTTGAAGATACTTTGATAAGATAAAGAATAATCATGTGAAGTTATGTAAGGAAGTTATTTCAAGGTTAGTGGTGGTCAGTCACATCTGCAGGGGAAGAAAATGTTTTCCTTCACCAATTCAAGGTCCCTGGCTGGTTCTGAATGTTAAACTGACAAAGATAGAGTAACAGGAGAGAAGCAGATACATTTTGTTGATCTTTCACATGTTACCTGGGACCTTCACAAGAGAATGAAAACTCAAAGGCATAACCAGAGCAGAAAGCTTTCATGCCTTTTAAACAAAGAAACAAATTTGTAAAGAATTGACAGGACAAAGGGTTTGGGCTAGGATTGGTAAATGGTGAAGAAGTAACTAAGAAAATAAGAGTTAGTTTAACAAAGATTTGGTTGTGCAGAGTTTTCAGCCCCAAATGCTGTCTCTGATGATAAAAATGTTTCCCCTCCTCCTGGTAGGAGGAGAGGACCTTTCACATGGGAGTTTTGTGACCTGTTTCAGAGATGAAGGGCAGGGGAGGGGGGTCTTTTTTTTTTTTTTTTAATTCCAACAGTTTAAGATACTTAATATATGCCAAGATGCCAAATTTAGGGGTAGCATGCCCTGAACCCCATCATAGGGTACCTAGAAGATATGTAGAGAAAATTTAGCACACTTTGTCCATTCAAGGTAAAAGTAATGTTTTAAAATTACAAGAAAGTAGTGGTTTTCTCCCAAAACTATCCATTCTATGGAGAGCACTTTGAAAACAGTTGTTTGGAGAAGTTTGCCTGCTTAGGTTATTAATTTCCAAAATTTACACAAGAGTGTCATCATTTATACATCACTATGAAACTACTAAAAAATAAATTTTTAAAGTGAGGAGTTTCAGAAGTGTTTAAACCCATTTGATAAAAACATAACCACTTAACCGGTTCTAAGTTGTTTGAACAAATAGTTGGTGGATATTAGGGAAGATAGAAATTTACAAGCTGAATTTCAAGAAAATCCTTTCCATAATTGCTCACAGAGATGACATTTAAAAATAAATATTATGATTTGATAAGTCTCACTGGTGATTTCTTTCCTTTTTTTTTTTTTTTAAGATTTTATTTATTTACTCATGAGAGAGAGATTGGCAGAGACACAGGCTGATGTGGGACTTGATCCCAGTTCTCTAGGATCACACCCTGGACTGAAGGTAACACTAAACCGATGAGCTACTGGGGCTGCCCATGGTAATTTCTCTTTGTATTTGGATCTTTCGTCATTGTAAGGTTATCTTTTCCAGCTATGAGAGCCATGAAAATCAAACAAGCTAAGTTAACCTACAACCAGAAATTGTGATCAACTGTATTACAAAGTATTATAGCAATATTTTCCAGAAAAAGGAAAAGGTAAATAATATTGCTAGCACTAAAAGTCACTCTTACCAGGCATCAATTAATAGTGTTTTTAAAAAATGAAAGCAATGAGAACAGTAATAAGTACAAAATAAAGTTGAATATTTCTCAATTCATCTTTATCTCATATTTTAATTTTCTATTTTGGGAGGTGTTTTACATAATAGTAGAATACACTTACATATGTAGCATATATGATTAATAGAACACAGTTGTGATTTTTAAATAAATATGTATGCATATATTAATGGATCAAAACATTTAATAATGGAATGCTGCATTTTTTAAAAGATTTTTTTAAAAGTAATCTCCACACCCAACATGGGGCTCAAACTCACAGCACTGAGATTAAGAGTCTGATAGTCTATTGACTGAGACATCCAGGTACTCCTTGGAATTCTGTATTAAAAGTGTTTGGCTATCACTGCTTTCAGAATTCAGCTGTGCAGCCATTTGCACATCTAGAATTGAGAATTCATAGAAAATAGAAAATATTATTCTCAAATATTAGAAAATAATATTAATTAATAATATTAAGCTACTACAAATAGATTTTTAAGAGTTATATATCTGTAATATTTAGGAAAGAAATGCTAAATTCTGAGAGATTTTTTTCCCTTGTATCATGTAAATCTGTTACATATCATTCATTTATTCACTCATTAAACAGATATTTGTAGTGTACCTACTTTATGGAAGACACTGTTCCAAGCTCTGAGGCTACATAAATAAGCAAGATAAAACCCCTATTCTTTTAGACGTTGTATTCCAGAGGTAGGGGATCCAGATTCAAAAGTATGAACAAAAATATTAAGTAAATACAAGGTTGATATTCTGCTGGGATAGGCTGGGATGGCCATATAGACTAAAAACATTGAAATGGTTCTATACTACACAGCAGACAGTTTCTCAGGCGCATCCCCTTGCACTGGTCTCTCCAGACCTTCCTGGGGAAGCTCCAGGTTTCCTTTTGATCTAGGCACTAAAGGATGAATGTCTGGCCCAGTAGGAGCCCGTCTAGCATCCACTCTGATTGATGGTATGAGCATCCCTGAGCTATCCCTGATAGCTAAATATTTTTGCTTTTACCTCAGGGTAAACATTTACCCTGGGATGATACTCTATAAAAAGAGAGCAGAATAAGGGATAAAGAATCAAGCAAAGGGAAGCTTTGTGGCAGGGTGGTTAGGAAAGACTTTGGTTGAGGTAACATTTGAGAGCAAGGAGGGGAAGAAAGAGATAGAATGAGCTACAAATCTATGTGAATGAAGAAAGGGGACAGATGGCAAACACAAAGGTTAGAGCTTTGAAGTTGAATGCTGGATGGTGTTCAAGTAGGGCTATTTGTCAGAACTAGAAACTTTAAGAGGCCCTCGAATTTTATCAAAATACTCAGAAATGTGGGTTCAGGTATTGAATGCATTACACATGTTCCCACTTTCCAATCAAGCCTAATCTGAATGGTGCTCTCATTGGGAACTTTCAAAATCAATCCTGAGTGGATCTAGTATTAATTTTTTAGTTTCTAGAAACTGGCTCAAATTCAGAAGACCGAAGCTCTCTTTTACAAGATTTGATGTTTTCCTATTGCATGACTTGTATAGTTTCCTTCTTGGGAAAACACAGAACTGTTTAAAATTACCCAGTTGTGTGTACTTCATTCAATAAACATATATTGAGTACTAAAAGTTAGGAGCAAGGAATACCAAAGATCCCTGCTTTCTAGGAGTTAACAGTTTGAGAGACGGTCATGTAAGTGAATAAAAATAGAGTAAAACTTGGCAAATCCAAAATGCACATTTAGAAAGCCAAATAATGTTGACCTTCCTCCCTATTTTTTTCACATAATTAAAGAATTTTGTCACTTTTCATTATTTTCAATACAATGTAAATCTGAGGATTAACACAACACACCAATTTCATGTTTTATTGTATTGAAAACCAAATCAAATAATTCAGAGTTAATTTTTTTATAAAAAAGGAGAGATCTATGGTAGTTTGAAATCCCCTAACTTTGTAATCTTAATTTGATTTAATATCTTTTGCTCAATTTCAGAAGACAAATAGAATGAAATTAAAATGTGTATAGACTCATATATAGCACGGTAGTCTGAAACCAAGCTGTTTGATAAGCTAATTGATTTTGCCTGCACGATTATTGACACCATTCATAGATTGGCTAGTGTTCGTTTTTCCCCTCTCTCTCTTTTTTTTAATGTCTCTGTCCTCTAATGTAATAGGATCCATTTGTCACCTACAGTGTAAAGTAGAATAAAAAGGAGGTTTGAACAAATTTTACTGCATCCGTTATAGTCTTGGATATTTGCAAAGTCACACATAGCACTTTATTTTCATGCCAGTCCTTTTTTCCCCCTCCAGTTGAGATATGACTGCATATGTTTTACCATTGCCTTGGCATTTTTTGTACTTTACTTTTATCCAAAGCCTGTTGACTCCCAGATTGTCAACCGTGGCTTACAGAAGACAAAAAGCAGTTTGCCTGAGGTAAAGGAGCCATTGCTTCACAGTATTTCACCATAACATTGTCCCACCTGTTAGAAAACTATTATTTTTAGTGAGTTTGGTTGGAGGGAGAAGAGAGGAAAAGAAATATAAGTTTTCCCCTAGAAAGAAATTTGGACCCTGTGAGGTTAGCACGTTCTTTTACCTTTACATTCATATTAATTCCAAGTCTATTGTTTCAGTAAATTTCCCCCAAAACAGAATACCCTGGAACTATAATTATAAAAGTGTGGGCTGGGATCAACAGCATCAGAATCATCTGGTAACTGTTAAAAATACAAACACCTCAGACCTATTAATTCAGACACTCTGGGGATTGGGCCAGAAATCTGAGTTTTAACAGTCTTCCAGGGGATTCGAAGGCATACCAAAGTTTGAGAACCACTAAGCTAAAATATAGTAAGTAAGCATGTGGGTGTTCCGTCTACCATCTCGGTGATTGTCTCATGTTATAACACTTCATCTTTTAAGCAATATATACATCAAATTAAATTCCAGGTAGCAGAACTATTACTATCTCTTGCAAGCTTTATCTTGAATACTTTAGACTTATCACACAGGGTCATCAGGGTGAATTATAATTAAAAGGACATAATATTCTTAACTTTCCATTTTTCACAAAACTAAATGTAATTTATTATGTTGCATAATGGCCAGTGAATCAACCCATATCATAATGTATGATTTTGGAATTTAGTTTAAAAATATTTAGTTTTTTTTAAAGATTTTTAAAATTTATTTGTTCATGGGAGACACAGAGAGAGACAGAGAGAGAGAGAGAATGGCAGAGACACAGGCAGAGGGAGAAGCAGGCTCCATGCAGGGACCCCAACATGGGACTTGATCCCGGGTCTCCAGGATCATGCCCTAGGCTGAAGGCAGCGCTAAACCACTTAGCCACCCAGGCTGCCCTAAAAATATTTCTTAATCTGAATTATTGATATGCTTCCATGGACTAAAACATAAAAAAAAATAAATATTTCTCTCTACTGTGGTTTCCAGGTAATTACAAATTAAATCAAATGTTCTTTGAAAACTAAAAAAAAAATTTAAACTAATTCTGTTTTATAATCAATTTTTTCTTCTTTTTTCCTTTTTTAAGTTTTTATTTAAATCCCGCTTAGTTAAGGCATGGTGTAATATTAGTTGCAGGTGTACAATTGAGTGATTCATCACTTAATATCCTATAATCAATTATTAAATAATCTTATATGTGAATTCAGATTCTTTGTAAGAATAGTAAACATAGTATAGAGAAAGGCTGTATTATATATATATATATATATATTTGTATATATACTTTATATGCTTATATATATGCATATTTACTTATATATGCTTATATATATATCTATATATACTAATAGAGAGAGAGTTGCATATATATTATTGCATTGAAAAAAACAAAGGACCAAAAACTTCAGACCAAGATGATTTTATTGCTTTGTCACTCAGAAGAAAGAAAAGCTATAAGATAATTGGAAAGTATTAAAATTAAATGTCATACAAGAAAGTGACAGGAAAAAAAGCTATGACATAATTTTACTATGGACTATAAAAGAGTCTTATTGAACATCTTCCTTTCATTGGTCCATTTATTTATTCATTTGAAAAGTAACTATAAGATTATAAACATGAAAGGTGTAATTCTTATTTCTCATGTCCTGTGCTAGGTAGATACCAGTTGATATTCAAAAGCACTCACAACCTCTCTGCTGGGAGGACCATACAGATAGCCCATAAGAGCTGAGTTTCTCCTAAAAGGTTTTTGCATTATGGGCTCTCTTCTGTTTGGTGGCACCTGACACATTAGAGCTCTTCTCTGGCACAATAGTAATCTCCTCCTATAGAAGCGACAACAACCCTTTAAGAAAAGCCCAATGCAACTACACTGTATTCCAGAAATACAGTGCATAGAAATTTAGGTGATGAAAGCTAGTGTCTGAAAGTAGATTTAACACACAGAAGAAATTACAGAGAAGGCTTTTCTGTTCTGGGACAATATTCATCTCAAATGCTCCTCCCTTTCCCCAGACTCAGGTTTACTCTAATGCTTTGTATCTGAACACAGGATACCAATAGAGTGAGCAGATGTAAAGATTATGCAGGTATAATACTTAGGAGCAAAATACAAGGTGAGGTGCTGTCTTTTCACTGGAGAAAGTAGTAACAGGGGACTTATTAAAATTATTCCATAATATAAAAAAAGACAAAATATTTAAAAAGCAGATAAAGAATATGGTTTCTAAAAATATATTAAGAAATGAAAGTAAAACTAGATGGAATCTGGTTTTTGCTCTAAGGAAGTAGGTATACATGATTTCCATGAAAAAGAGATTACAATGCTTTGACAATAAATTTTTTAAAAAATGGCTGAAAAAGTTCAAGAAAGAAATGGGAAAATGTCTAAGCAGAACTTTAAATTATATTAAAAATAGCATTGAAAGAATCAACTGTGATTTAAAAAAAAAAACTGTCATGTAGCAAACATGTTTAAGAAGCTTTTCCAAGATGTGGGAATAAAGGGTCACAAAAATGGTAGACCTGAGAGTATGTGACAATGAAGTGACAAAGGAGATCCAACAGCTAAATAGTCTATATGTCTAAAGAAAATACAGAACAAATGGAACAAATTAATAGTCAAAAGTGAATAGAATAAAGATATCCTGGACAGGTAAGTTACCTGAGAATGCAAGTCAAGGAAGCACAAAATGTACCAGACAAAATCGAGCAAAGGATGAGAATATAAGATCTGGGTGCTGCTAAAAGCACTATTGGGCTTCCTCCAAGGATTATTAGTCATGGGTAGGACCATGAGGAGTTGTGATAATAAATGCTGACTGTTGGACTGAATAAATTAATTGAATTAGAAACATCTTCGTAATAGATTAAGTGCCAACGATAGTTAACACAACGTACCACAAAAGCTGTTTTTGCAAATTATGTGTGCTCATAAGAGAAAGGTATACAATGGGAACACGAGTGATGATTTTCTATGGTAATGAGTAGTGAGAGTACATTTTCCCTATTTTTTGTCTATGTTTATTAAATGATTTTTTTAAAAGATTTTATTTATTTACTTATTTATTTGAGACAGAGAGAGAGACCCCGGGTGGGGCAAAGGGAGTGAATCTCTGCTCAGCAGGAAGCCTGATAGGGGGCTCGATCTCACCACTCATGAGATCACAACCTGAGCCGAAACCAAGAGTTGGACATTTAGCTGACTGAATCACCCAGGTGCCCCAATGTTTATTGAATGTTTAACAAATACACATTGCCTTTGTAATAAGAAAACAAGTGTATATCTTGTCAGTCTGTGTAGTGTGCAAAATTATGTCCTATAGGGAAAAACTGTTTCAGTCCAGGGGGGACAATGAAGACTTGAAGGAAGGTGAGATGAGTTAGGGAATGTGTCTGAGTTGGAAATGCAGCTTTGTAGCTGTTACCAAGAAGAGGAAAACTCTCATGTGCTTGTGGCCAGTGTCATTTGGACTCGTGTCTGTGATTTTTTTCTTCTTCTCGATTTGTTGTTGTTATTGCCTGTTATCTCAATAAAGGAAAAGTGAGGAAGAGTATTAGTCAAATAAAAGAAAATCCAGTTAAGTATAATGATTTACTTACTGAAGCCCTTCATTTGGTGAAAAAAATTACTTGGCCTATAAGATAATATGCTTTGTGTGTACGCAAATATAGATTCAACATGCACTATTTAACGTAAGCCAGCTAATGCAAATAACACCTATGAGATCTATTAGGTACTTGTTTTGAGAGTTTAATAAGCTCTCTTTGCATGACTTTTTACTTGGAGGGTAGAAATTTCTATTTTTAAAAAACTACGAATACCATCCCCAAATATGCATACCATCTTGTGTGGTATATTTCTTAGTACTTGCCTTTTAGATGCAAGGGACATTCTGAAGCTAACTTAGCAAGCTAATACAGCACAGAAAACTTTAAGGGTGAGATGTAAAAAGAGATATTTGCAGATTCAGAAGCGGTGGATAAGAAAAATGGTCACTATGGCCCTCAGGTACATGCTTCCAAAATCCTTCTGTTTGGTAGTTTGATCTGCACCATCATAACTGAATAAAGTCAATGTCAAGATAAATTCAATCACTACTTTAAGCCCACAAAACCAAGAAGAGATTCTAGGGAACAAAGAATCAAATTAAATTTCAGAATTCAAAGTCTTCCAGTGTGATGAAGACATAGAATAAAAAGCAGAAGCTCCTCATTTGCTTATCTCTCGGAGCAAATTCAATTATTAAAGGCGACTGACACATTGAGCAGTCCCTGAAAGAGTTGTTTAATTTGGAAATACAATGAAATTTTTAGCAGGGATCTGGGGGATTTAATTTTATTCCAGTATTAAACATTCATTTTTTTTTTTAAATCAGGTGCTTTTTCATTGAAAGTCCAAGACGTTCATCTGAAAAAATCCTTCCTCATTCATTCTGAGAGCCTATAAAAGCTCTCACTTTCCTTTTTAGTGTCTCTTTTCTCCCTTTACCCATTAAATTGTCATTGAGAACTAATTTGGTATATGAGGAGAAACAATTTTCTCACTCAAAAGTTATGGACTCAGTTATACTTTACATAATTTATCCATCACTTTGGAATGAACAGACATTCTAGGTTTTAGATGAAATAGAGTCTAGTTATTCAACATGCATATTTCAAATTTAGATCTGAGACTGAAAACGGAATTAACTCCATGAGTAATCCATACATCATTGAATACATTTTATTTTCTCAACAAATATTTGATAACCACCATGTAATACAGGACACCACTTTCAATTTGGTTTTCAGTTTGTTTGAACTCAGCCAGATTTTCTATACATATCCAAAAAGATTATTAAAATGCATAGAGGCAATACGACCCTTTGTGTTATGTTACTATAAAAAAACATTAAGATTGAACATGAAAGAAAAAACTATTTCTCAGGCAATTATTCCATATGCTTTTATTTTCTTAGTCTTTTGCAACAGAGTTGAATCATTTCTTGCAGGTATATCAGCAGGGAGAGAAGGAGGGAGGCTAACCAATGAGAACCCATTACCACTGATATATTCAGACCCACAGTGACTATATCAGTGATAAATACAAGTCAACCTCAGAAGTCCTCAGTATCCATGCATGCATTTATGTAATTATATAAAATATCCAACCTCTTCTTTCTTTGTTCTTCTGATGGATGTTGGCACTAGGAACAACTCAGACTTCAGTTATCCAGAGTTTCAAGTTCGGATACATGACATCAAACAATATAGGAAAAAAAAAAGTGGGTAGGGTTGCTGTTCACATCTCACTTCAAACATAACTAAGCGGATTAAGAATCCATAAGTTCTCATAATTTAGAAAAATATGAATTCTTATTTATATATTCTTAAAGATCGTAGGGAAAAAAGTAGGTTACAGGCCAGAAGCAAATTTTGAGAAGTAAAATGAATAAACAGCATATGACTATATCGAGAGACATTCAGAGGATAAAGTACGATTAGGCACATAGAAATATGATACAAATATGCAGTATCATTTTTGTGTTACCACACTTGTTCAAGAGCTATACGGCAATTCTTAGCCTTGTCTCTTGGCTATATAGAGTAGTAGTAATATTTGAAAATGCACAGAACTTCTGAAACTTTGCTGGAATTAGGAATCTGAAATATGAGTCAGCTACAAGTAGTCATAATTAATGGCTAAGTGAATAATAAGACTAGTGACATATATATCTCTTCGAGACTAAGTGTGTTCACACAGGTCACAGAACAGCTCTAGCAGGTGTGGCCTCTGATCTCTGCTAAGTGAAAACACATTTAGCCCTGACTGTAAGTTAAAACAAGCATATTTTGATAAAATAATTTCAAATAGCAGAAGAGAAACATTTATTTGCTACCAACAATGTGCCAGGCAGGGTTTTATGCCAAGGAAGCTGCACTGAGCAAAAAAGAAGGTAGCTGCCCTTAAAGAGATTAGATTTCACTGGAAAGAAGCAGACAATAAAACAAAAGCAGTAATACAGTTGGTCAATTTTAAATAGTGAGTAGTGCTCTGAAGAAAGCAAATGAGAAAGATGACGACGAGGGATTTGAGGAAGGGGAAACTTTATCTGAGTTTGTTGGATGTGGTTTTTGAGCAGAAACAGAATCAGCCATTTCTTCTCTGCTTCACCCTTTATTTTAAAAATATTCCTAACACATGGAAGAGCACTTTCATTGTCAAAAAAAATCTCAGTACAATTTTCTGCCAAAACTGTATTCATTTTTGAGAGTGGTAGATGAATAAAACGAAATGATAGATGATAATACTAGCCTAGCTCCTTGCTAAGCTTTCTGTATGTTCCTTTATATCCTTTCTGACTAAACTTTTAACAGAATCACATGAAATAGATCTTGTCATCATTGTTTCTCAGAGGAGAAAACAGACTGAGATCGGTGCTGTGACCTGTCCTGGGGTCACAAAGCAAAACTTGGATTTGAACTTGGTGTCTGGGTCCTAAGTTTGAATTCCTACTGGTGTTCCACAGGAATCATTCTCTTCCACATGAGTCATTATCCTCAATGCTTTGGAGAATGGGTCTGTATTTTTGTTGTTACCCTATGCTGACCCCTCTTCTGGGTCAGTGCACCCACCCCATGTGTGCTCTGAGTGATGACAGCTAACTTCATTCACACAACTATACCCCTTCTCCAGAGACCAGCTGCATAGACTGAGGTGTTTGCTGGGAAAGGTCTGTGTTTTTTTTTGTTTTGTTTTGTTTTTTATATTCTCCCTTTTCTCAGGAGGCACGCAACTAATAACAGAACGATATAGGATACAGAAGCCTACCCTTTGGCCTCAAGGGAGAACAACTGTGGGTCATCTCTCAGAGAGCAGCTGAGGCAAGACCTCAGCTGATCACATCTGCTGTGTCCTTTCTCTGCATCCTATCCTGCTTTTGCACATTTCCCTGAGATCTCTCCCTCAGTTAATCATCGCAGAATAATTTCAGTCTTAGGATCTACTTCTAGCAAGCCTGAACGAAGTCATTTACTCACCAAATATTTACTGAACACCTACTTTGTGTCTGGTTTTAAGCTAAACTCCAGGGATTCAGAAATCAATATACTGTAGTTCTTTCTTGCTGAGATTGGGCTTGGGGGAGGGACAATTTGTAGACAGCTAATGAAATATGAAAAGATCATAATAGAGGCTCTCTATTAAAAAAATTGCCACAAGATTAAAGAAAAGACCATAGCTAGCTCTGCTTGGAGTGGGGAGAAAGGTGAGAGATAATGAAAGACTTTGCAAAGAAGATCATGAATGATAAATAGATATTCATCAAGTTGATAAGTGTGGGATGGATTTAAAGGGAAGAGGGACAGTCCTGTGGAAAAGAGATAATGACTTGAAGTGACAAGGCAAGGCCAAGGGAATCTCAAGTCATTTTATATAACTAACTAGGGGTTTTTGTATGAGACAGTAATGGTTATTTGGCAATCCATTTTAAAAGACTGATATGCTAAAGCATTTGGATTATATAAAATAAAAATTGTTAAAGGTACAAAGGAAAATGCAAAAACTATAAGGCTTGTGAATATCAGATCTTCTTTTTGTGTGAATTTAATTGCTAACTTAAGACATAACAGTATTTTATAAAATGTAATTGATTGATAAAGTAGATTTACATTTCCTAACTTCATTTCAGGACCAGAATTGTGTCAGTCAGAGGCCTCCTAATTTTCTTGTATTTCATTGAGTATACTGCATTTTCAGAATGTTCTGGTTGAGCGTTGAGCCTGCTACTTCTTTAATATCTATCTGTGTAGAAGTTTGCCACTATGGATCTATAGCAAGATGCCTTTATGAATTTAGCACGAAATCATGTAGTTGCTAACTGGGCACAAATTATCTGTCATGTTCAGTTATTTTTACAGTCAAGTGTGTATCCTTTAACCATATGAATCAAGCGATGATTTGATTTCCTCATTATGAAGGCTAAAAATAACCTCTGACCTGCAGTGAACTATTTACTTTAGTCATTAAATCATGACCATTGTCTCATTGCTATTTTTCATTTTGTATATGAAGCAAGGTCAGCATCCGGAAAAGTTGTGAAATATGCAATATCCTCATTCTCCCTGCCTCCAGTAGTCTTTAACCAGGCAGCCAACTGTTCTGAAATTTTTTTGTTTCCCTCTACTTTCATCCAAATACCATGCCCAGGCTTCATGAGCCACAGAAGAAAACCTGTCCCATTGACATACATGTGTGAAGGGCTGGTAAGCCTGGAGGTTGTCATCCCAGGAGTGAGTGGGATAGTTATGGTGCACTGAGTTTCAGAGTGCCCTGAGATAATAAGTTTACACACACCTTTTCATGTTCAACACCACAAAAGAAATTCTACATTTACTGAAGGTAAAGCTATGGAGGCTGTTGGTTTCCTTTAGTTGACAACATTTTTCAAAATATAAAATCCACACAACAAAAGGAAAAAAAAAAAACGGGTGGTAAAAAAGATTGAGAAGAATTTGTGTAATGGAAAGATCATGAACCTAGTAGCCTGTCTTATCCCAGCTAGGTCACTTGTCAGATCTGTTAACATTATAAAAGTCACATAATTTCCCCAAACTTCATCTTTTTATTCCTCATTGGTAACAAGAAGACAAGCACCACCTATTTAACCTGACTCATTGAATTGTTATAAGGATTATATGAATTCATATCCGTTTATTTTGAATTCCTGAAAGAAAGCTCATTGAAAGTGTTATGATCCATCCAAAGTTGGAACTTTGGCTATGATTCTCACTTAAAGAAGACCTTTCTTGCCCACAGTAGATTTCTATGCAGTCGTGTCTATACCCTGCCCATCATTTCTTGGGTGATCACATAGCCTATCAAAGTCACAGGTCAGCCCTGTGGATGTTTATGAAGATCAGTGTCGAAGTTGTTTTAAAAACCCTTGTTCCTGTGCACAATTTTTATATTAAAATTTATTTTAAGATTTTATTTACTTATAAATAAATAGACTGAGCATGAGTAGGGAACAGAGGGAAAAAGAGAAGCAGACTCTCTGCTTAGCAGGGAGCGCAATGCAGGGCTCGATCTCAGGACTCTGAGATCATGACCTGAGCCTAAGGCAGATGCCTAACTGACTGAGCCACCTGGATGCCCTATATTAAAAATTTCAATAAGAGCATACATCTAAATTTTCTTTCATCCAGCATTTATTTGAAGCAGCAGTGCTGTAAAAACCAGATAAGCATCATCATCCTTTTTGGCAAAATGGCAAGTAAATTTGAATATTCTATTGTTTTGTCTATTTTAGCAGTATACCCAGAGGAAGGATGATAAATCAAGCCTATCTACATATAATTTTTAAAACAGAAAGTAAATATTTTTTCCAGCTTAATTCCAAGCATAAGTGTCTGAATCATCCTCACATGTTATTCTCTAGGAGTGTCAGGTATTAGAAGATTTTAACACATCTCGCCTTCCCTCGAGTCTGTTTTATGTGATTTCAGATATCCTCCTGACTCTTTTTGTTGTTTTGACAAGAGGAATAAAATGCACTTTATGACCAAATCCATGTATGTTTTGGCCTGCTTCACTCAGAGATGCTTGGGGGAACTTAATCAAGAGAGCTTTTATAGAGTTTAATACAGAAAATAAAGCTGAGAAAGTAAGCACTGAAAATAAATTACCTTGAAAATAGAGTAAATCCTTTTTATCTGTCTGTCTATATTTAATTTCTCTCATTTTCACATGAAAGAGGATGCTGCTTTGGAGAAATGGATTGTATCTCAAGGTTTAACATACTTACTCTGATTTCCCAGGCACTGGGGTAATGTCATCGCTACAATCATTATGGTCTTTTATTGTTCACCACCAGAACCATGACTTTTGCCTCTGTTATTTTTTAAATGTTTACTGTAGAATTGCTCATATTTTCAGTCAATCTTCAATATTTTTGAACGACGCCATCTAGATTGTGTGCACAAATTAGACTATGCAGACAGAAAGAGTCAGCTGGAGTGTCCTAGATTCACAAATAGATGGCCAACAATTGCTCTACTCTGAGAACTGAATGTAAGAGGCCATGATGGCAATAGAATTTGAAAGCAGAAATCCAGAGAGGACACCAGCCACAGCCTTTGTTTTTTGGAAATAATTCCAACAATTTTTCAAACCTGCTACTTTCTCAATATTTTACTTTTATTCTGACTTGTAAGAGAACTACAGCTATTATTAGAAGTTCTGAAAATCCAGAGCAACTTTTTATCTCTGTCTCTCCTCCAGGAGAGAAGGACCCTTTTGTAAAAACCATCATCAAATTAGGGCTCAGATGATCCAGTAGAGCCCCGCCTTGCATTTGAGAATAGAGCATTATCACAGTGTTGCGTTTTCATATGGTTTAACCCTATGTAGTACTTTAAAATTCAGTTTCATTGATAGCTCTTTTTATGTCCATACATGTGGTCTGTGGATTTGGGTCCATTTTCTTTCTTTTTTTTTTTTTTTTTTTTCTCCTCCTACCAACAATTCCAGTCCTATCTGCTGCCCAAACTCCTAAACATTTAGCAGAGGAGACAGCATTTGGATGAGAAGTACCTCCTCGGCTTTGAGGCATGCTGTTATTAAATTTCAAGCTGCCTAAAATGGCAAAGGAGGTAATTCAAGAAACAAGCTCTTCTCTGAAACCAACCCCATCAGGGAACAGTTCAGCACCATTGCTGTAATTTATACCCCTGTCTTTACAAATCCCTTCTATATCATTTTTTGTTTAGTTTAAAGGTCTAATGTGAGTTCTGTTGAATTAGATCTGAATCCCTGGGCCATGGTGTTCTGCTCACACCTACCCTAAGCACTGCATGCCAAGCAGCTGCCACCAATGTCAATAGAGTCCTATAAAGATTAATGGGGCACCTGAAAAGCAACAAGGCCTTTGAGTGATTTCAGGGATTTCAGACTCTAGAAATCAATTTCCCAGAAAATGTGCTTGCTAATTTAACTGACAGTATTTGACACTCCTCTTGCATACTACAAGCTGTAAGTAAGTATGAGAATCAACACTTTATTTTGACCAAGGGTAGAAATTAATATACACAGGCAGATATGTATGTTCCAATCTATAAGTATGTATATGAATCAATGTGGAAACTGATCAAAGGTTTTTTTCAAAATCAACTTTGCCTTTCTCTACAAATGTTTAAAGGAACATCAACCCTTATAGCAATGGAAGCATTCAAGTTAGATAAAACTAAAGGAAAGCTACTGCTTTGCATAGCTCATTAGCACATAGTGTGAATGATGCTCCGCTATAATCTTAATATTTTGAACCCTATTAGATTATGTAAACAAAATAACTTTGGAAGCCCATTAAAAAGATTAATTACAATTTCATAACACATTGATAAAGTATATTAAAAACTCAAAGTAGGAGAGTAAAACCATAAAATTGAGGGTCTTGTAGAGATTTTTTGCAGTATTTAAGTGGTATTTATATAAATATTTTTAAATGTTCTCAGTAATTTTGCAATTGTTTGAAAATAATTGTCATTTTATCTGCGTAAAATAAAAATATTGTGATTTTAAGTAGAGCTCTTCAAAAGGTCTTTAGAAAACTCTGCATTTAAGAGAATTTTAGGTTCACTTTATCTTAGCACCTGGGTTTAGTAACTGCCTCTTCTAATGTTTGTGAATACTTTCTGAGAAGACACTCTGAAATGAAAAAGTTGAGAAAAACAAAGAAAGTAAGGCAAAGCTTTTGAAACCTTGTGGCCTTGTGTGCCGCTGCCAACTCTTAATAAGTATACTTTTTGAAGTCTCATTGATTCTTGATTTGAGTTCCCAGGTTTAGTAATAAAATATGACATGATTTCTCACTCTGGTGCAGGGCAATTTACTGCAAAAGAAAATGCAAAGTCCTACCTAGTGCAGGGTTCTGACCTATTCAGAGAATTCATGATTTCTATTATAACTCAGAACTCCCCATTTTCAATTTCGTTATGACATGAAACTAACAGAATGTGATTTAAGTGGCTCCCAGTCCTGAGGAGGTAACACAGTTGACTATCGAAGCCAGTCTGTAGAAGTGAAGAATGCGACCTTACAGGACCCGGTGCCTGCCTCCCTGTCTCTCTCTTGCACATTATACATAGATTCCCAGGGCAGTTTGCTCCTCCATCCCATTATCAGCGTGGCTGCTGTGTCCAATTACACTGTACATATCACAGTGGTCCGCAGGCCGATGCGTAAAGCTTTTCCAAGCAGCAAATCTAGCAAAGTTCTTTGGCTTTTCTGCTTCTTCTAAGGTTCCTGTGACTCCACTCTACTGATAAAAAGTGAATGGAAATATTTTAAAGGGGGGAAGAAGAAAAGCATTTCAGAGCAGCTAGACTTAGTAACTCTTGCAACAGTAGGGAAAAGCACAAAGGCCACAGAAACATAAACCACAGAGATAGTGAACTGAAGGAGAAATTGTGATGTTCACAGCCACACACCTGTGCGATTTAGGAAGGTAGCTTTCACCGTTGTGATAGACAAAAAAGCAGCTGTTGCTCTGGTGCTAACACCTCTGCTTTGCTGGGTCTTCCCGGTTTCATCCTCTTAGCTCACTGCAGTGAGCAGTGGACTTGCTGTGATCAGCTCGGCCAACTCGACGTGGGAGGGAGAGGCCCCCTGCGTGCCACTCTGCCTTGTGTCCTTACTGAGCAAATTGTCAGATGAGGAGCTGAGGTTGTTGTTAATCTGTGTCCCTCTCATCAGGGATGGTTCACACTGGGCTTGAAACACTTCGCCATCCCTCCTCAGAGCCCCAAGCTGCAGCTAACACTTTAGGTGCCGGGCTTCATTCAAAAATGGAGCTATTAGGATTTCATGTCCCACATTCGTAGACAAGCCAACTCCAACTCCAATAGGGGACTATTGATAACAAAATATATTGGTTCACTAAGGGATTTCCAGAGTATACTTGTACTTTGTGAAAGACAAAAGATCTGACAAATATCTAGCACCTAAACAATGCTGGTACCTATCACATTTGCATTTTGTAAAAACAAACAAAAAAACCATTATTTTCACTTTAATTCATTCACTGGCAACTTTTGTCAATGATATATACATTCAAATTCAGCATCACAGGACCCATACCTGAGCATTTTTGCTCTGACACTTAACAAGTGGAAATTTGTTTTTGTCCTTTCCTTCTAGAAAATCTAGAATGAACTATACATTCAAGGAGGAGAGAAAAATAAGACTTCATCAAATGTTCAATATTCCTTTTGAAATTTTGTCATTTTTTCAGTTCTCCAGTTTGTGGGCAGCTCTCCAGGGGCAAAGGCCAGATGATCCAAAGGAGGCCTACTATAAATGAAATGCAATCGTCCTCAGGCCCTGGGAGAAATGATCCCTTATTATAATGAAACTACGGGAAATGTGCTCCAGCAGATAGAGAAGCTTCTGATATTCCGTAGCATATTTTTCTTGTTTTCCTTATTAACACAGACATTGTTCCAACACTGAGGACTTTTTGTGGGCATTATTTCTGCCTCCATTCTTCCCTGTACACAACCACAATTAGCATGTGCACAGGCTCCTCCATGCAAATTCTGCAGAGTAGACACTCAAAGACTACAAAATTTATGATATTTGAGAAGTTATAACTTCAATCGGTGTCAGATAGCTAGTAACATATATCCTCTATCCTTCATAATATATAATCATATCATTGGTCACTTCATCTTTTCCCTAGTCTCCTCTTAATTTTCTCAAATATATCACTTTAATGCCTCAACAGCTTTCTCAGGAAGGAGACATGAGGTCCTCAGGAGGATGGAGAGGAGCACAGAGGTATGCTGGGAGCCTCTCTGATTTTCAACTGCTACTAGAAGTTCTACCTTGTGTGATAAAGGCATCAGTGTGGACGAAGCTTGTGTTCTGACTTATCAACTGAATTAATTAATTTTGTCTTTCACAGAACATACAGGGTAAAATGCCCTCTGATTAGTAATATGGCTTTCTACCAATGATCTCAGAGTGGTCAAGGTAGCTTCTGGGGGCCAACTATCGAATTTAGGAATTTGGGCCAAGCAAGCACTTCTCATATCTGGGGGTAGAACCCTTGGACATAATGCTTACAAATTTGACATATATTCTTTATTGTCAGTACCTGTTTTTCCCCTTATTTTTCATTAAAAGATTACAACCTGATGTAAAAATTTCATGCAATTCTTTTAAAAATAAGTGATTAAAAAGTGTTGTAAGGAAACCAATCACAATAGATAACTTTGTTATTTTCTCAGGAAAACTTCTTAAGTATGGGAGTTAAAAGGTAAAAATACTTTTTCAAAAGATATCTATTCAGTTAAACTTGTCATCAATCCTATATGTAAATTCATATGTGTATGTGTTTGTATATTAAATATACATACTTCAACACAACCTAGCAATTATATACTAGTAATTTAAAAAATATATAAATGAATAGTTGAAAAAAAATAAATGAATAGTTGTAACTAGTTTTTCCTTATGACATTTTTTGTATTAATATACAACAAAAACTATGAATCTTTTTAATACATCTCTTTGTTAATGAGTTACTAGCTCATCCCTTTGATTTATTTGCCAATTTGTGTTCATTTCCATCTTATTGTGAGAAAATTTTTTTTCCTATTTGTTGCTCTTCGATGGTGAAATTGAGCAAAGTATTTTATATTAGCAACTTGTAGAGCCAGGAAAAATATTGCAAACATTAGGGAAAATGTTATACACTTTTCCCTGAAGTTCAATTGCCAATACTATGTGAAAAGTATGTAACACTGTTAGTTTTCAAAATACTAACTAATGACATTCATCATTATACTTTTTAATAATATGCTGTCCAGAAAGAGTTAAATATCCTTCTAGAGAGTCTCAGAAAGCAATATGGATACTGAGGTAGTTAAAGTAATTATATATCTATTCACAATGTGGTAGGAAATGGAATTAATTCAAGTGTTTCAATAAACCATTTGGGTAGTTTTGGCTACAAATTCTTACTGAAATTTTCTACTGAAATTCTAATAGCTAAACTTCCTAAACAATGTCAAGGATTGGGTACTTTACTGAATACTCTGTTTAGCTATATAGCAAGACACACTATATTAATTTTTCAAATTAATCTATTTTCTGTGATGACAAATATATATAAAATGTAAATGATTTTTCTTACCTTATCTCTTGTCCTTATTTATTCTCAATATATTTGAACATATGGATTTGAAGTGTGTATCTTACATCACATCCAAAACAATACATGTATGTATTTCTCATACATTTTCATTGCTATAGAATTATCACCTGATGAATCTGTAAATATTAGCAGCATTTTCCTTCCTTTTTTGAGAATTGAAGTATAACATACAGTGTTGTATTAGTTTCAGGTGTACAATATAGTGATTCAAGAATTCCGTATATACTCAGTATCCCTCACGATAAGTGTGCTCTTAATCCCCTTTATCTATGTCACACCCTTCCCCACCCATCTCCACCTCTATGAGCAGCCTTTTCAATATCAAAGCCTAAAAAAAATGTTTAACTATTTCCTAACCTTTAAGGACATATAATAATATTACACATATTGGTTCTCTAATTTCTATAGATCTTCTAAATCAATTCATGCTATTTATATGAATACATTTTGTTCCCACTAGAATTTGGTCTGAGCTTTTTAAATAATTAATATGTCTCCACTGATGATTATTACTGTCTATTTTATACATTTCACACAGGCTTATAGCATTTGAAGATTAAATACAACTTGCAAGTGCAAAAACATGCCCTCTAAAATTAAAAAAAATGCATTAAATATCAAATTAAAATCTGCTTTGAGAAAAAAATAACGCTATAGACTGTGAAAAAAATCCATTTCTAATGGTGACTTTATGTTAGTCCACAGGGAGCCCTATCAAGGCACAGCTGACTAATGACTATCATTTTCAGTTGATTTCATTAGTATTTATGTTATAGTGTAAAGTACATTCCCTTTGGTGCTCTGAAAGTCAGTGATTTATATACATTTAGTGTGAAGATTTTGCTTTGGATAATATAAAAGTGATTTAAAAGCTAAATAAAGATTTTTTTGCCTACCTAAACCCACTTATTCAAAAATAAATATTAACTTTTAATAAAATAGCATTTAATGCGCTATTGCTACCCATTAAAATAAAATATGATGCTGTCAGCTGACCATCTTCATGCCAGGATAATCCACTATTATAATCATTCTTTTTGTCAGAAGCATTTGACCACTTTCAATTGTGAGTGTGATTTTAATGAATGATATGCTCTTTACTTATACAGTAAACTCATTGGATGATGCTTATCCATCAGTTAAAGAAAGCAGTCATTACACAAAGACAGATAGATAACCTACCCCACTGGGTTTTAAAGCAAACCGATAAACAGTAAGTGGTGCTTGGAATTTTGGCCTTAAACATGGTTCTACTTTTTGTGATGTGTGTTTTTTCATTCTAAGAAGATATTAAAGGTGAAAAAAAGCAATTTGTGGAATCACACTAGATACCATTCTGTGCAATGATGGTCCAGAGAAATAAACCTTTGTTCTTGACATCAAGGAGGGGCCAGATAAAATACGAGCATTTCCATAGATCGTAACGAAAATCTGCTTATGCCACAGGCCAAACAAGCAACATAATCAATAAGTGTTATGGATTGGCAGGTGGAAAGACAATGGTGTGCCTTGCTTTTAGAAGAAAATCAAAAACAGCAAAAGCTGACATCAGATATTTTAAAATATTCTAACATCTCACTCCTTTGTGTAGTTTCCTTGAATGTAAGCATTCATATCTGCTGAATTCATATTGTAAGAGTTAAATGAGAAAAAAATTTAAAGATGTTATGAAAAACAAAGTTCTATCTTCTAAGAACAAATTCAGGAAAAACATCAGAATGCTTCATTTTCTGAGTAATAGATATCTTTACCGTATTGTTTACTCTGGTGTGGTGGAGAGTTGTTTGGGTACAATTCTTCAGAAACTAAAATTAACACTTTAAAAAAGCCATTAGTGATGCACAAGCAAAAGAAATATATTTCTAAAAATTCCTTCTGCTTTAAATAGGTCATCCTCACTGTGTTTTCAACATTGAATTAAGAAGACCAGAGCCCCAAGGGTAGTGTGTCTAAAAAAAAAAAAAAAAAAAAAAAAAAAAGGTTCCTCAAATCAGACCCACTAAGCACTAAAAGATAGTCTCTACATTTTTATTCCCATATGAGTAAAGAGATTGATTTGGCCTAATCTGCTTTTCTTTTAAGTCTTTGATTTCAACACTCACCCACACAACCAGATGTTGTGGAATGCATTTAGTTAAGTTTTCTGCTAACTTATCCATGAAATGGGGCTGAAACTTTATTAACCTTCTCCCATCACACCTTGGTTAGGTTCTGATTCTTTAAGTAGCTTTATAGGACTGGCATATATTATATATATACTTGTTTATAGCTTCTAATCAGATCCCTAGAGCAAAGTAGGATTTCTGTGGGAATTATTCACTGAGAAAAACAAAAAGCAAATGCTCTGAATGCGTCCAAATTTACTTTAAAATTTAGGATATTGAAATTCTATCCAGAATTTGCCTTAAGGTATTTATGTGAAGTTGCAAAGAATCTCTTAACTTCTTCCAATTAGCCATCAATCGAAGTTTTATGAGATAATATAATTCAAATACTCATCAAGCTACTCATTTAGTTGCCCCCAATACACATGCTCATGATTTCCCCCAAAATATTTCAGAGTAACACCTTCATCTGAAGTCATTCTGGCTATGCTTTCATTTGAGAAAAGCTGGAATGTAACCAACGGAGCACCCACCACAAGCCACAAGCTAGTTTCTGTAACTTTGAAACAGCCATGATAGAGGTGAAGTGTTGTCTTTTTCACCATCATGTTATCTGTTAAATCCTAACTAGTGAAAACCTACAGCCATGGAACTACTTTAGTTTGAACTGCCTTTGCTCTGAAATATAGACAACTGTGCCCACCTGAGAGCGATTTTCTATCATTTTTGTTTATGAGATTGATTGACTCCAGGTTGATGGAATTCTGCTTCAAATGAAAGTTTATTGATACCAAGGAGAATATTGATAAATGCTTATTGACATCCCACTCCATCATTTAGTCCAAATAAACTTTCAGACATCCATTGACAAATGTATTTATTTCTATGTTATTGATGCAGAGAAGAAACCAAGATAATTTTACTAGCTTCTGATGGAATTGATGTTTAAACCGGGAAAGAAAGTGCTACTTGGCATGATTTTGAAATGAACTAATGCCTAAATATTACAAATTCAACATCAGTCATATGGTTTTAAGATCTAAAGTTTTCCTATAAAACCAAATGCATTCTAAGCTATTGTCTATCATCTTAAACAAGGTGCCAAAATTTGAACACATGACTCTAATTTTATTCTTCTAATCTCATTTTTTTTCCTATGGAAAGAATAGTACCTCTGAAGCAAAATGATATAATGTTTCTGGTTTATAGAATTGAGGGTGAGAAATCAGTCATTTGTGCCATTTTAAAGAAATTCAGATAAATTATGTTAATAGTAAAAAACTGGGTCTTGTCCAACATGGTTCTAGTATATATTAATCTAAAATCACATGGATGAACGTTTTCATTGTTTTGGCAATAATGTTCAGTATTATAAAAACTAAGGCAGAAAAGAGATTCAAAGAGCTTATACTAAAATGCAGTAAGATTTTTGGTTAATATCAGTTAAAAACTCAAGATAATAAGCAGATGAAAAAATAAGTAAAGGTCTGTTTTGCAGAGGATGGAAATTAATTTTTAAAACTTCTCTTCAAAGAAATATTAAACGTGGTATTGGCTAAGCAAATCCCATGTAAAATAATTTTAGCTAATGAATACCAATCTTAGATTTTAATGTCCTCTCCATTAGCCCCAAATATTTAATTTCTCAGAAACTGTCACCCTATTCACCTGTCACTGAATGAAGATTATGATTTAGAAGAAAGTTATTATTTTTCCAAATTCACTTAACTGCCCTTGGAAAATGTTTGGACTAGGGACCAATTCAGGTGAATTTTAAAAATTCACACACGAGACCTAAATAAATTATCTCATAATAATAGGGGAATATATAGGAAAACAATATTTTCTTCCACCAATTTCTGAAAATCATTTTATGAATTTTTAAATTTACTGTTTATAAAATTAATATATATGCTTTTTTTTAAGAAAAATAAAATATATCAATAAGAGAACATCAAGCCATATATTTCTATCCTTATTCTCACACTTAGCAATATTTTATGATAATCTTCCATTATTAAATATTTTAGAAAACATGATTTAATGCATAATAATATGTTGAAAGGATTACCACAATTTGCTGATCAGTCTGCTATTGCGGGATATTTAAGTTTAGAAAAAATATTTTTAATTAATTTATTAGTTTCACTGGACATTGCTATATCTCCAGAATATAGTATGCAAAGAAAGAAGAGAATAAAATTTAAAACAACCAAAACCCAAAGCAAAATTACATTCTTTGAGTTCAGAATATGACAATAGAATATGGTAATAAATTTTAAAAATTTGGTTTCGGTAGAAGGACAGAAAAGCTAATGGAAGGAATTAATTATAGAATTAATACTAATAAATTAGTGACACTAAGTAGTATGTCAAGTGCAAACTTATGTTTAATCATAAAATTTTCAGTAGTTCCAAACCCTTGCAAAGCTTAGGAATATCCACTACAATGATCATCTTTTCTCAAAGTACTACAAACTAGAAGGATGGATAATTTTACTTCTACATTTAAATCCTGAACAGCAATCACGCTCTCTCACTCATATTCTACTCTCATACTATAAATGCCATCTTTAGTCATGATCAAGACCAGCCTCACATGGAAAACACAACTTATGCTGAACTTGCAGGAGTTGAAGATTTGCCACAGACGATGCAGAAAGCGGCAACTACGGCAGCGGAGTGGTGGATTGAAAAAAGAGCAAAAATGGGACGCCTGGGTGGCTCAGTGGTTGAGGGTCTGCCTTCGGCTTGGGGCATGATCCCAGAGTTCCAGGATGGAGTCCCACATCGGGCCCCTTGCAGGGAGCCTGCTTCTCCCTCTGCCTGTGTCTATGCCTCTCTCTCTGTGTGTGCCTCCCATGAATAAACAAAATCTTAAAAAGATGAAGAAGAAGAAGAAGAAGAAGAAGAAGAAGAAGAAGAAGAAGAAGAAGAAGAAGAAGAAGAAGAAGGAGAAGAAGAAGAAGGAGAAGCAGCACGAAAATGGTATAAATCTGTAGTTGTCTTCCAGATTACTAATATTAATGAGTTGTTAGTGACATGTCAATCCCCAGATATTTTTAAAATAAAGCACCCACCAAGTTAAGGGATTCAAAATTCAGGTAATAATTCAAGCTCAAAGGAGATGGTTAAGGAAGTGACATTTCAAAATCCCTCAAACCTTGATACACATGATTTGCTTTAAAAATTTCACACAAGAGGGTCCCTGAGTGGCTCAGCGATTCAACGCCTGCCTTTGGCCCAGGGCGTGATCCTGGAGTCCCGGGATCCTGGAGTCCCTGGAGTCGGGCTTCTGGCATGGAGCCTGCTTCTCCCTCTGCCTGTGCCTCTCTCTCTCTCTCTCTCTGTCTCTCTCTCTCTCTCTATATATATATATATATATATATATAATGAATAAATAAATAAAATCTTTTAAAAAATAAAAATTTCACACAAAAAATTTTGCTCACACTAACTCAACTATCATCACTCTACAAGAAAAATTCAAAGAATGGAGGGGAGTGCATCATCCTCGTAGTAGTTTTGAATGTGTTAAATTGAAAATAGAGGAAAAGGAATTGATAGAATTCCAAAAACCAAAAGGTTTATATTCGTTTCTGTTTCCACACTTCCACACATTATGGAGTAAAAGAGACCAGATCTACCTTCCTGCCTGCAGCAGCTAGCGAACCAGATAAAGTATATGAAATAACTGGAAAAGCCAGACAAAATATAGAAATATAAATAGCAAACAAAATAAGTGAAACAATACATGGACACCAGGTCGCAAGGACAGTGATCCTGAAAGATGGGAAACAAATGATGTGAGCCCCATGGTGGCCCCAGTTTGAGTCCTGGGGGAAGTTTTCAGATTGTGGCCCAAGGAGGGAGCCTCAGGTGGAATTCTGTGGTCACCTTCAGTTTAGGAGATGTAAATTGGAGTCTTATGAGACAAAAGAAACTAGCATTAAATGGCAGAGTATCAGTCAAAGGAGATCTCACAAAAAGAAAATGATAGAGAACTGCAGGAAGGTCACCTTTAAGTCTTCAGCTCATTACTGATCATACATGCCTATGAAGAAACTACCAGATGCTGAGAGCCATCTAAAAAAACCAGAGCTTACACAGGGCTGGGATTAATGCCTATTTCTACCAGCCATAGCACAAAAGCTCATACTTCAAGGGGCATCCAGAAGAGCACTCAGAAGGGTTTTATCTTCATATGTATTGGTTTTCCTATTGTATTTTCTATTCTTATTTCATTAATTTTCATTCTCATTTTTATTGTTTTCTTCCTTCTGGTTTTGGGTTTAATTTGTTATTTTTCTTTTTTTTTTAAGATTGTATTCATTTATTCATGAAAGACACAGAGAGACAGAGAGAGAGGCAGAGACGCAGGCAGAGACGCAGGCAGAGAGAGAAGCAGGCTCCATGCAGGGAGCCTGATGCAGGACTCAATCCCAGGACTCCAGGATCACACTCTGTGCCAAAGGCAGGTGCTAAACTGCTAAGCCACCCAGGGATCCCCGTTATTTTTCTTTTCAGTGTTTTATGGTGGTAGGTTAGCTTACTAATTTAGGATTTCTTCTTTTTTTCTTAGGGGAGTTTACAGCTATGAATTTTCCTCTATGCACTACTTTAGTTGTATCCCATAGTTTCTCTACATTGTTTTCATTCATCTCAAAGTGTTTTTGTTTGCCTCCAAGTATTTTCTAATTTTCCCTGCGATTTCCTTTTTGATGCACTGGGTTTTTAAAGAGTATGTTTTAAACTTTCTTCATATCTGGGAAAATTTCAATTTCCTTCTGCTGTTGATTTTTAGTGCATTCCAGTGTATAGGACTTTAATTCTTTGGACATATTTATAATGGCTGCTTTGAAGTCTTCATCCATTAAATCTAGCATCTGGTTGTTCTTCCATGGATTTCTTGTTGTCTGTTTTTTTCCACTGCATGGACCAGACTTTCCTGTACCCATCTGCTAATTTTATATTTTTGTTGGTAACTGGACATTTAGGTAACATTTAGGTAGTTGTAGAGACTATAGGTACTGGTAATACCATTTCCCTTCCCCAGCTTATTATTATTATTTCTTGTTTATATCTTTAGTGACTGGTTGGATTACTTTAGCAAAATTTACCCCCTCCACCACCTCTGCCCTACAGTGTCAAACCTATCATGCTGACCCTTGGAGCAAGCAGCCAGAGGTATACCCACAAAAAATCTGGGAAAACAGAGGCTTTGGCAGGGCTTTTTTTTTTTTTTTTTTTTTTTTTTGTGGCATATCTCTATATTACCATTTCTAGCTGTGTGATAACTTCTCTAATTTTCACCATTGTTCTCCTGTTTTCAACAATCCATATAGGGCATAAATTGCAGAGCATACAATCCAATCAAACCCAGGCAACTATGAACTGATAGTTCTATAAATCAGTGCTTGAGATTTTCCTGACCCCAGAAGGGCTCTTTTCCCCCAGTTCCCCCAGCATGCAATTCAGCCTATATCTCCAATGAATCTGTCAATCAATCTCTCAATGCCTTGCACCCAAGTAGCCACTGTTTTTGAAGAATACTTAAAAGTTCTCCGAATTCTGCTGTAAGTGAAATCAATTCCTTTGGAGAGAATTTGGTGGTATCTCTCCTATGACCTTTTTTTCTTCCAGGCAAAATCTATGAACCATTGTTCTGCTGCTTGAGGTGGTCCATAGTGTACTTCTGCCCAAGTGGTATCCCCATTTAGGAGCTGAGCTTTCAGTAGATGTAGGAGCTGAAGCCCCAAGTCTCTTTGTCTTGTATCTCTCAAAATGGTATCCCAATCCCATGAATCAAAGCAATGGTGATTGGTCTCCCATTATTATTAAGTGCCTTTGTCCCACCTTAGGGGGGACTAGGCAGAGGAAGGAGCCCCTATTTCTCAGTTGCATTGGAACGTAGTCTTAGCAACAGATAGCTAGGGATAAGATAAGAAATCATGTCCTGTCACCCTTAGGAAGATAGCCTTCTAAGTGGGAGCTGATGAAAAGGAATTGTGTTCCTTCAATTATAGTTCCATACCAATCTGGAGTAGACATTCCACCTTGTTGAGCAGGAAAGTTTTAGTTCAAGCACCCAGACCCTTGCAGCTCTTATTGAGTCGTAGCATATTTTCTTGAATAAGTATTTCTTCATTCGTTGTATGCCCTTAAGGCCATTTCCAAAGACTTCAAAGAATAATTTTTCAAAGAATAATTTAAAATTTTTGATGGACAATGTATCTGGAAAATTCCTCACACTGACATACCAGAAAAAGAGCTCCCAACCTAGAATTCTCTACTAAGCAAAATTGTCTTTCAAAAATGAAAGCAGTTCCTTAATGATCAATGATGTTGAATATCATCAAGTTGCTTGTTGGCAATTTGTATATTTTCTTTGAAAAAAAATCTATTCAAGTCCTCTACCCATTTTTAAATTGGATTGTTTGCCTTTTTGTTGTTTTTACAGTGCTTTATAAATTCTAAATATTAGACCTTAATCAAATATGTGATTTACAAATACTTAATCCCATTGTGTAGGTTCTTTTTGTACTTTCTTGATAATGTTCTTTGATACATAAAGTTTTTTATTGGATGAAGTCCAATTTGTCTATTTTTTTTCTGTTGTTGCTTATGCTTTTAAGATTTTTATTTTTTTAAATTTAAAAAAAAATTTTTTTTAATTTATGATAGTCACAGAGAGAGAGAGAGAGGCAGAAGCATAGGCAGAGGGAGAAGCAGGCTCCATGCACTGGGAGCCCGATGTGGGATTCGATCCCGGGTCTCCAGGATCTCGCCCTGGGCCAAAGGCAGGCGCCAAACCGCTGGGCCACCCAGGGATCCCAGATTTTTATTTTTTTATTTATGAGAGACACGGAGAGGGAGAGAGAGAGAGGCAGAGACACAGGCAGAGGGAGAAGCAGGCTCCTGTAGCCTGACATGGGACTCGACCCTGGGTCTCCAGGATCAGGCTCTGGGCTGTAGGCAGCGCTAAACCACTGAGCCACCTGGGCTGCCCTGCTTACACTTTTGATGTCAAATAAAAATCCATTAAAAAAATCTAAGGTTAGGAAAATTAACTCTTTGTTCAAGATCCTTATAATTTTAGCTCTAGTATTTAGTTCATTGTTCCATTTTAAGTTAATTTTTGTATATGAATGACATTTTGTGTATGTATATGATATGACATTTCATATATGATATGACATTTGTATATGGAGTGAACAGGAAGAAGAATCAGGAAGAAGGAATGACAAAGAGTGGTGAGGAACTTCTTTTGTGTGATGGATATATTTGTTATCTTACTTGTGGTGCTGGTTTTACAGGTGTATATAGATATGTTAAAACTTACAACATTTAAAATGTGCAGTTTATTCTACATTAATCAATGTTAATGAAAAACAGAAAAAGTCATGGAAAAAAAAAACTTGTACTTTTAAAGCTACCACAATCCTGTAAGTAATCAAGTTGAACATAAAAATATATTTAAAAATTACTTCTTTCAGCTTACATTGATCTATATAGCATGATATCAGAGGACATTGTAATCATTAATAAAAGTGTTCACTGCATCCTTTGAAATTTGATTCTGACTGTTTCTGTGGTTATCTTTTCAGCCTAGATTAAGTATGCACATGTGTTCCTTTATTTGTACATAAATATGACCATTTATTGATTAATTCTGCATAATTAATAGTGCCAGTGCCTGAAAGTTCTTGGCATATAATAGTCATTTGATAAATCATTATTAATTGAAGAAAGAAATTGATAATAGACCACTTCAAATACAGAGGTTAGGAAAATAGTCATGTTTTCTAGTCTCTTGGAGAAAAGATCAAAATGTCATTTGACAGAACAGGTAGTATATAGACTTTTTCTTATATTTGCTTTTTAAATGTTTACTTAGAGCATACTGAATCTCATATTACATACTTGAATCTCTTATTACCATTTGAATCCATGCCATGCTTTTGTAGCATTTTAAGAAAATATCTACTACTGAGAAATTTAAAACAAATTCCTTCATCTTACTGAAAACAATTCTGTTCTGACAACTAGAAAATGGGCTTCTTTGAACAATATATTTTCCTTTTAAATATTTGTAATACCTCTGAGTGTCTTTGTTCATCGCCATAAAAAGAAGTTTCAAAAATGAATTGTAGTATTTGAGAGAGATATGAATTAAAAAATAAAGAGGCTATATACCATAAACATTTAACTGGGTACATCTTTATAAAAGTGGAGTCCATAAATCACATTACTAAATATTTAAAATATGTATCCTGTTTTTATGTCTTATATCGTTAGGCCAATCTGCATCTCTAAAATAATATATAAAATATATCTCAAAAAGAAAATATAATAATGGTTAATTCAATAACTCACAATTATTGTTTCAGCTGATTTGTTGTGGTACTGCGTCAAAGCATGATTTCTACCACATTATCTTAATTATTGTAGCTTCATAGAAAATACTGAAGACAAATCCTTCAATTTTTTTTGGTCAAGATTGTTTTATCTATTCTAAATCCTTTGTATTTCTGTATATGTTTTAGAATCAGATTGTGGATTTCTATTGTAAAAAAGGGTCTTCTGTGATTTTTATTGAATTTGTGTTAACCCTATCGATCATTTTACTCAGTTGGTTAAGCGTCTGCTTTTGGCTCAGGTTATGATCTCAGGGTCTTGAGATGGAGCCCCACATCAGGCTTCCTGCTCAGCAAGCAGTCTGCTTCTTCCTCCACCCCTACTCTTCCCCCTATCTCTCTCTCTCTCAAATGAATAAATAAAATCTTAAAAACAAAATAAAGGAAATAAAAGTGGGAATATTTAGAAAAGTTGAACACTAATAATACATTTATTTTCACTTTGAGTATATTCAAATTTTATTGAGGTATGATTTACATACAGTCAAATGCACAGAGCTATGTGTGCAGTTAAACAACTTTTGACAAATGCATATATCTATCCATCTAATCACACCCTGCTAAGATGCAGAACATTTGCATTACCCCTGAAAGTCCCCTAAACCACCACACCCCCCAAATAGAAACAACCATTCTACTCATTTGCATCAGAATAATTTGAGTGTTCAAAATTTTATATAAACAGACTTATACAATGTTTTTATCTGTTTCCTAGTCTACTTGTACTGCCACAATGAAATACTCTAGATTGGGTGGATTAAACAACTAGGACTTATTTTCTCATAGTTCTGGAGGCTGGAATTCCAAGATCAGATTGCAAATTCTAGGAAGGGCTTTCTTCCTGGTTTGAAGATGGCCGCCTTCTCACTGTGTGCTCACATGGCTTTTCTTTGGTGCATACATGAGGAGAGAGAGAAAGATTGACAAGGGGCAGGGAGGGAAGTTTTCTCTGGTATGCATTCTTGTAATCCTATCATAAGGAACCACCCCCATGACTTCATTTGACTATTATTGCTTACCAAAGCCTCATCTGCAAATATCACATAAGGGGCTAGGGCCTATGTTAACTTGGGAGGAAGGGGAGATATAAACATTCAGTCCCTAACAGTCTGTTTCGTTTCTTTCCTTTTCTCTCTTCCACCCTCTCCCTGCTTCTTTCTCTTTAGCATATTTTTGAAATTCATCCATATTATTGTATATATCTGTAGTTTGTTAATTTTCATTGCTGACTAGTATTACCCTGTGTAAAAATTCCACAATAGGCTGATATCTTTCCCTTGGTGAACATTTTTCCTTCAGTTTGGGGCTGTAATGAATAAAGCTCCTATGAACAATCTTCTGCTATGTTCTGGTCCGAGAGTACCCTCTGAGTTATATCAGTACTCTGAGATCTATTGAAAATTATTTATGGCACATCATATGGTACACCATCATGAATTCTCCTTACGAAAATAATGTGGATTCTATGATCACTGGGTGAGACATTCTATAAATGTGAATTAGGTTAAATGTATGGATGGTTCTGTCATTTGAAATCTTCAAAATTTAAAATCTAATTGCATTTGTTTATTTCTCTATTTCTCCTTTTCTTCTGTCAGTTTTTGCTTTATACATTTTAAAGCTTAGTTTTATGATGTGTACACATTTTTAGGTATTATGTGTTCTTAAAGAATCAACTCATTATTATATGATTTGTCGTTATGGAATATTTTTATTTTTCTCTAGTTATATGCCTTATCTTGAAGTCTATTTTGCCTGATATTAATAAGAACAATTCAACATTCATATATTAGTGTTTTCCTCGTGTATTTTTCTATCCTTTTATATAAAGCCAGTCCTTATCTTCATATTTTGATTATACTTCTTATAAATAGCAAAAAGTGGTTCTTGCTTTATTAAAAATATAAGATGAAATCATGTTCTATTGGAACATATAGATTATTTACTTTAGCTGTAAATATTAATATGCTTGAAGTTACTTCTAATACCTTGCTACTTGTTTTCTCCTTGTCCCATTTAGTATTTATATCACTTTTTCTCCTTTCCTATCATCTTTTGGTATAATTAAGAATACTTAGTGTTTGGGCAGCCCCAGTGGTGCAGTGGTTTAGTGCCACCTGCAGCCTGGGGTGTGATCCTGGAGACCTGGGATCGAGTCCCACGTCGGGCTCCTGGCATGGAGCCTGCTTCTCCCTCTGCCTGTGTCTCTGCCTCTCTCTCTCTCTCTCTGTGTCTCTATGAATAAATAAATAAAATCTTAAAAAAAAGAATACTTAGTGTTTAATATGTATCTTTTTTTTTTTTTTAGCAGTATCTCTTTGTTTTATTCTCATAGTGGTTGCTCTAGGGGTTATATTTTTCCTTAGGTCATCATAGTCAATAGTGCATTAATATTGTTTCATTTCAGGGGCATCTATATGGCTCAGGTCCTGATCCTGGGGTCCTAGCATCAAGTCCCAAATCGGGCTCCCTATGGGGAGCCTGCTTCTCCCTCTGCCTATGTCTCTGCCTCTCTCTCTGTGTCTCTCATGAATAAATTTAAAACATCTTTAAAAAAAATAATTTTTAAATATTTAATAAATCTACTTATCAGTTGTTGCTACTCTAATAATGTTTTCGTTTCTTTGACATTTTTAAAGAATTTTTTAAAGAATATTTTTGAAGAATTTTTGCACAATATGTTGAAGGATATTTTGTATAACATTTGTGAAGTTTATAGAATTCTAGGTTGAAGGTATTTTGATTTTCCCATTCAGCATTAAAAACAAAAGTCCCATTGTCTCTTGCCTTGCACTGTTTCAAATAACTAACCAGCAGTCTCTCTAGATAGATAGATAGATAGATAGATAGATAGATAGATTATTTATATATAATAAATTATATATATAATTTATTTTTAAACTCTCCTTGCTTCTAAGATATTTTCTTTACTTTTGGTTTTTAACAACTATTTATCATATTCTTGTGTGAGCTTTTCTTATTGTTTCTTATTTGAAACTTGCTGAAAAAAAAAAGAAATTTGCAGAACTATTTAGATAATTTTTCAATCAAATTTTGAAAATAGCTATTATTTATTCAAATATTTTTTTCTTTCCAAATCTTTCTTTGCTTTTCCATCTGCAACTTCAGGTACTTGTTTGTTAGACTTCTTTATGTTGTCTCAAAGTTCAGTGAAGTTTTCCTCTCATCTTCTTTCCCTCTCTATGCTTCAGTCTTGATAACTTTCACTCTTTCTAATTCACATACCTATTCTTTTGCAATGTCAAAGTTTCTGTTTAGCCTATTTTGTGTCATTTTCATTTCAGAAATTGCATTTTTTAGTTCTACAATTTCACTTTTTTGTAGTTTCTATTTTTCTTTTGAGAAAATACATTATTTATTATGTACAACTTTTCTTTAAATCCTGGCATGTGTTTATAATACCTGCTTTAGAGTTTTGTCTTTGAATGTCAACATCTTAATCATGTATTGATATTTTTCTTGCCTTTCCTGGTTATTGGCCACATTTTTCTAATTCTACATATTTTAATTGTTTTTACTTTACTTTGGATATCACACGTGCAATGTGGTGGAACATGTAGGTTTTGTTAACTTCTCCTACACAGTGTTCCATTTTCCTCTGATTACCAGTAAATTTCTAGTAGAAATCTTTTATGTTGTGGACAGCTCTTTTTAGACTTTAGTGGGGTGCATCTAGAAAAGGTCTTCTCTCTATGGCTAGGTATGATTTTTCTAGACACACAAATGAATACTTAGAATATTCAGCCCCTCATTTTCCCACTCTGAAAGGCTGGAACCCTAATAATTGTTAATACTACATGAAACCTGGGATCTTCTCTCAGTCCACAAGACCCCCACTAGTTGTTTTCTGGTAAAGACCATAAAGTTTCACATCATCCATGTGCATATGAGTGTTTGACCAAAAATTCAAGGAAGACTCAATGCATATTTTTGGAGCTTCTTTTCTAGACATATCATTCTTTTTGGTATTCTATTTGAAAATTCCAATCACCTCCACAACTCTTATATTTGATCTCCTTTCCTTCTGCCCAGCAAGGCTGTTACTCTCAGTTTGAATTCCCTATCCTGTGCTGGCTGAAGTGTGCAAAATGCCTCGGGCAGAAAGCTGGGGGTAGCAGAGCTTGCTTCATGTTTTCTCCTCCTCTCAAGGATCACAGGCAGGTACTGTTTGTTGTTAATACCTAAAGACAGATACTTCATACATTTTTTTTGTATTTAAAATTTATTTATGGTGGTACAACATATTATACGAGTTACTCAATTATGCCTGGATCTGGAATTCCACAGTTTTTTTAAAATTATTTTTATTATGAATCTCCAAAATGTTTCAGTACTTTCAATCAGAGAAAAAAATCAGATTCAAAAAAATTTAAATTAAACATATTTTTCATTCTTTGCTATAGTAAAGCATTCTATCTTGTCAATGCAGAAGTAATTAATTAAAAACACTAACTAAAGGAGGGGAGCCTGGCTGGCTTAATCAGAAGAGTATGCAACGCTTGATCCTGGGGCTATAAGTTAGAGCCCCACATTGGGTATAGAGGTTACTAAAAAAATAATATACATAAACTAGAAACACTAGCTGAATATCCTAAACCTTGTAGTTGAAGATATTTTCTCCAGTAGTTCTCAATTCCATAACTTAAAGTCACACATCTATTTATCTTTGACTTCCTTAAAAAAGTTTTATTTCAAGTGTTCAAGAAACAGAATTGGCATCACAAATAATAATCTATGTGCATAATATTCTAACATTTATATGATGTAATGTTTTAATAGCATAAAAGCAAAAAATTATGAGATGATAAAATATAAACAGCAAACATACCAAAGTCAGTATATAAAGTGACAGAAAAGTTGAATAAATTAATAAGTACCACAACTCCATGTAGCAAGTTAACTCGGTGACACATAGAAATGCATAAAGCTTTTGTTAAATTAACTGGCTCCTCTTGAGTAATCACAGCCAAACAGGTCTAATCAAAAGAAGGCAAAATAGTTCTACTACTACCATTACTGACATAATTTTTACAGTGCAATAGCTTTGGGGTCACTAAAAATTCTAGTTTAATGAGGAAGGCTATTTCTCTTGTGACACATTTTTTTTCTTCCCAGAGAAGTTAAGTTTTTGAGAATTTCAGAAAGTCCTAAGGGCAATTCCTAAAAGGACTGATAGCCTTGGACCTTGGCAGCTCTGGCAGCAAAGTATATGGATTTTGTACAATGCTTTATATTTCTAGGCCAAAATAACTATGTAATTATTTTGTAATTATAAAGCAATCATTTACTGGCAACTAGAAGTTTTTCATTTTTTATGGTAATTCCAAGTATAACTACCGTATAATTTGTAAGAAAGAAATAGCTATGCAATTACTTTGTATTAACACAGTAATTACCAAATATGTCCAGACTTATTTGTGTCTTATGAAATAGAGATCCCCACACCTGCAAACTGCAAATTACATAGCTGCTATGTATGCTTTCTTCACGTAGTCTATCCTAAAACAAAAGGCAGTGGGGTTGGGTTTCATTTCATCATATCATTGTATTAGGTTATCAATTGAATGTTGCATTTTGTCACAGCTGTGTCTGAGGTTGCAACTGAATTGCTTCAACAGAGAAAAGTACAAATAGTTTCGTAGCTGCAAGAAAAGGATAGTACAGTGGAAAGTTTTGAAGTCAAACAGATATATTCTTGAAGTCTAGTTTGCCTACTTTCTTGCCGAGTAATTCAGAAAAAATACTTTCCCTAATTTTCTTCATCTGAAAGACAAGACTTATAAATTTATAAATTTAAAAGATGCTGTAAGACTAGATCAGTAATATGCATAATTATCTATCATTATGACTGGTTCAGGCAGTCAACAATTCATTTCCCAAATATCTATATGCCTGCCAGTCGCCTTTTAAACATTAGGGAAATGATGAGGAAAACAGACATGATTCCTGTCCCCATGGAGTTTAAGGTCCAAAAGCACATATTAACCATAATTGAATTATCATAAACACATAGATGTGAAATTATAGCTGTAGTAACTGCCATGAAGAAAAGGATACAATGCAATGAAAGTAAACCTCCCCTGAGGTAAGTCTTAACTAGGAGAATTAAGGATGGTCACACAAAAAACCTGTACACAAGTGTTCACAATAGCTTTATTTATAAGAGCCTAAACCTGGAACCTACCAGATGTCCAGCAACACATGAATGCTTAAACAAATTTTAACATAGCTGCATACCACTCAATAATAAATACTACTCAGCAATAGAAAGGACTGAAGTATTTGATACATGTCAAAACTTGGATGTATCTCCAAGGAATTATACTGAGTGAAAGAGTCATCCCCAAAGGTTACATTTTGTATGAGTCCATTGACATATTTTTTAAATAATGAACTTTTAGAAATTGATAGGTGTTTTGTGGTTACCAGCAGATAGGAGGAAGGTGGTTGTGTTATAAAAAGGCAGCACAAAGGATCTTTGTGGTGACAGAAATATTCAAAATCTTATCTGCAGTGGTGGATATATAAACCTGTACATGTAATAAAATCCTATAGAATTTTCTATTAAAAACATAAGGAGACAGACAGAACTTCTCTGCCTCACCTATCTGGGATCATTTCCTATTATGGTCAAGCTCCAGTCAAGTATTTTAAACACAGATCATTTAGGACAAGGAATTGGTTACCCAGGTGCTGGAAGAGCTAGGAAGCCAAGCTGGATGGTGAAGTAAGAGCCAGAAACCAGTGCTCTCACTCAGGCTGAAGAGAACAAAGGGAGGAGGCAAGGTTACTACCGAAAAAAAAAAGTATAGAATTAAATACACACATGAAGATAAATGAGCACAAGTAAAAGTGAGGAAATATTCTAAGTGGACTAAATTCAATATCATGGTTGTAATATTGTACCTTAGTTCCTAAAATATAACTGGGAGAAGTGGGTAAAAGGCACAAAGGATTTCTCTTGTATTATTCCTTACAACAGTGTAGAGACCTACAATTTTCTCAAGAAAGATTGCAATTAAAAAACATTGCATTTCTGTGACCCTACTTCTTCAAATAAATGAATAGATAAATAGATAAATAAATAAACAAGCAAATGCATAAATAAATCCCATAATAACGCAAAGATGAAAGGAGTTAGAGCTATCTTCAGGAGGAATAAAGATTATGGCAGAAGGGGCACAGTGTATTGAAGGAAACCAAAAGAACTGTGTGTGTGTGTGTATTTAACAGAGAATGAGAGGGAAAAGGTTTGATAAGAGAATGAAGAGAACTCAAAATCCAGATCATTCAGGGCTTCAGAGGCAATATTAAAAGATTTCCTAAAAAAGAATGAAATCTTGCCATTTGCAACAACATGAACGGATCTAGAGAGAATACTGCTAAGCGAAATAAGTAAGAGAAAGGCAAATACCACATGATTTTATCATATGTGGAATTTAAGAAACAAAACAAATGAACAAAGGAAAAAAGAGAGACAGACCAAAAACAGACTCTTAGCTATAGAGAATATACAGATGATTACCAGAGGAGAAGTTGGTGAGGGTATGGGTGAAGGAGATTGGTGCACTTATCTTGATGAGCACTGAGTATGGAATTGTTGAATTACTATATTATATCTAGAACTAATATAGCACTTTAGGGTAACTACACTGGAACTAGAATTAATTTTTTCTTCACAAAAGACAATTATTGAAGCTTTGAAGCTATTATTCTTGAAAGACTTAGGTTTGAAGGAAATGGAAAAAATACAATTGTTCAGCTCTTTTCCCTACTAGAACTTTAAAACAAAAATAAAGGAATTTTTTAAAAAGATTTTATTTATTTATTCATGAGAAACAGAAAGAGAGAGAAAGGCAGAGACACAGGCAGAGGGAGAAGCAGGCTCCATGTAGGGAGCCAGACATGGGACTCGATCCCAGGTCTCCAGGATCAGGCCCTGGGCTGAAGGCAGCGCTAAACTGCTGAGCCACCTGGGCTGCCCCAAGGAATTTTAAATTAAAAGTGCACACCTGCAAGAACTAAGAAATGAGAATAAGAGACAGTATCGGTTAAGGTAGCTCAACACATTTTTGAAGGATAGAGAGATCAACAGTAACTGATTCAGTGTCTGGAAGGAAGATTTCATTTAAGGACCTTCGGGGAAGACACAGATTTACTCTTTTAGATCCCTAGAAGCTCATGTCTTGGGTTCACTCAGTAACACATGGAGCAGCGGGCAGTCTCCAAGCTGTAGCTGCGAGGGGAGGGGAAGAGACTGTTTGGATACAGAGAGAGAAGCTGGCTACCTTGGTCCCCATTCCTAGACCACCCAGCAAGGATACAGCCACCCAGGAAGAAGCCCCTCTCCTTCTCAATGTCTCTGGTCACACCTTCCATCTTCTCTCATAATTTCAGTTGTCAGGTATTTGTTCCACTTCAACCCCAACCCATCATCACCCAGGCATGAAATTCAAGGAGGGGAGGAAAGGAAAAAGGGAGAAAAGGGACAAAGAAAAAGCTCATTCAAAAAGACTTATAAATAGAAGTGAAAGATTAGAGTTAAAATTATTAAAATAAGTGCAAACGTGTTAAACATGTTCTTCTCCCCTACCGCCACTCTTAGCACATGAAGTAGTGGGTCTATTGCAGAAAGCTTGAAAAGGTAACAATTTAAAGCTGTCATTGGAAACACTTGTCAGAATAAGCAACAGATATTTAAAATAAAAAAATAAATGCACTGGGCATCAATAATGTATAAGAGTCTACACACTGTCTTCCTCTCGGCAATGATGGCTTTCAGTGGTGCTCCAGACGTCCCATCCGAATGGAACCTCAGTTCCCTCAGAGTGTCCCATTTGGCTGATAAATGACATGAGCGCCACGTCTATGTATAAGCTTCCTGTAAAATGAACTATTTTACTCCATGTAAAACACATGATACTGAGAGATAAGCCCTCAATATAGCCTCAGAAATTGTAATCTTTTATTGGCCAGAGACCAAATATGGCGTGGAAAATGATAGACTATTGACAATCATCATCTAAACCTATTTTAGCCACTTTACGTGTTAAATAATTTAAAAAAAGAAAAAGTATAACTTAAAATTTTGACTAAACTCAGTTTTCAAGGACTTTATAAAAAGACAGGCACTACCATGACTGTGTTGAAAAATATTTATTCAGTCCTCCTCCTGATATAGAACAGTTGCATAGGGGAAAAAAAGCAGGACTAATATTCAAATTTCAGGGATCTAGTTTTAAAGCTCCTCCTCTTGCCTTTTATTGAGGTGTCAAGTATTTTTTTTTTTTGCATAGCTGGCAGAATGAACTTTCTCATAATTTATTGAAATTCACTTAATGCTCTGTCAGCCATCACAATTTATTGCAATATTGTCCACACAAGTCAGAATACCGTAATACGATACAAGATGATATATTACAGAATAAGCCAAGAAAGGAAAAGCCTCAATTAGAGAGCAAAATGAGATTGTTTTAAAGAGTTAAAACTAAAAGTGTGCCTACTTCATAACTTCTCAGTCGAAAGTAACCTGAAATTGTAAAGGAAAGAAAAAAAGAAAAGATTATTTAAACTATTGTATAATTAGGAAGCTTTGCCATCTCCTTCAATAAATAAGTCTACAGTGATAAATGTTCAAATCAGATTAACTGATGGGTAGCAAGTTATCAATACCCCCTCGAATGCAAGTGACTGCAGAAACAGAACTGTTCTAGCAGTGATCATCACTATTAGCTTACCCAGCTAACAAAACTAGTTGAAAAGTGATGATCTGTCTTCAAAATCAACTGGAAAGTGTCTGTGCAGCCATAACTAGCATAGTCTTGTGTCTGAAACACTTTTTTTAAAAATATGAATTATAAGTGAAACAATAGAACTCTATCAGTTAGGAAAAGTTAACTTGTTCGAAAATATAAAGGAAGCCACATGCTTATAATTTATGCAAGGGATAGCTAAAGGCAGGATTATGATACACACAAAAATCTTCCGTTAGAGGTAACCTTGTGTTACAAGAGCTTTCCAGCCTAAAGAAAATTCAGTTATCTGGATTAGATTCCCTTGTAACTTGTTTCTTGTCCTGAATTTGGTAAGAGTCATACATCTCAAGCAATAGGAGGTAGAGAAGAAAATATGTATAGGAAGAGAGATATTGATAGTTTAAAGAAAATTCTGAAGGTTCATCTGAAAAATAACAATGATATCCCAATAATAATATTCTGTCCACTTTTCCCTGAGTGTTCAGTGGGACTGTGTATGTATGAATTTGCTTACTTATTCTTATTTACTTAAAGACAAATCCCAGCCCCCATTTCAAATAATACTTCCAGAATAGCACTAAAGGAATGAATTTCTGAAAAAAAAAAATCCTTACATGGAACTTTATTATAAATCATACTGTATCATTACCAAATAAGCTGATTTACTGAATAAAAATATCTGTAATGATAGCATGAAAAACAGAATTTTTCATTATCTTGGATCTGGATGTCAGATGCCATTTTTTAAAGTGACAATAAAATATTAGTTTTAGAAAAGAGCAAATCAACTTGAATACTTCAAAATGTCAGTCCGGGGCCGTAAAGCACTAAAAGCTGAAATAAGAGTCAGAGAAAGGCATTTTACAGGAAATGGTCTATTCATGGAAGGCTTTAATGTCAATTTCTCCCTATATAGTCTTGGAAAAAGAACACAAGATATTTCCCACCCTTTGAAAACATCCATTTTCCTGGTAAAAGCGGCCTTATGCTGTCTTTCCACCTCCACCCCCCTGCAGTCCTGTCACTTGGCTCTGTGGCTCTCTCTGGGCCTCAGCCTTTCTGCCATCCACTGAACGGGCCGGTGCAAGATACAACTTGACTGCATTTTCTTAACTGCCTAGTTCAGCCTGGGCATACGACTCATATCCATACCTCTGGCTAAAATGCTAACCAACATTTCCATTTGGTGACTAGCACTTAGAATAGCTTAATCAACATATGGATAGGACAAACAGGTGCACCTATTGTCTTTTCCTCTCCTGCTCAGCAACTATTTGCCTGTTATCTCAATTACAGATTTCCAGGAGCTGAGGGTAGGGCACACCCGAGCTGCAAAGCACAGTTGTTTGCAGATATTGCTGCAGATTTGGGTGTCATCCCTTGCAGTGAATTTTAAGTAGATCCAAATGTGCTTGATGAACATCAAACCCTATTTCCACAGGTTTGGATGTTAGATTTCGCTAGAAAGAAATCTTATGTAAAGTTTTTCCTTTTTCTGATAGTGAGACTATTAATAATACTCATTGTTTTTCTAGACCGTGGAGCTCATCAGTGGAAGGGTCCAGCAATAGGAACATAGGAACCCAAAGAGAGGAATGAATAATAGGAAGAAAAAAAAAAGCAGAAAAGCAGGGGAAACAAACCAAAAAACGCCAAACCTTGTAATCTGTTTATTTATGTATTTATTAAGGTTGAGTTTATTTATTCACGAGAGACACACAAAGAGAGGCAGAGACCTACACAGAGGGAGAAGCAGGCTCCCCATGAGGAGCCCAATGTGGGACTTGATCCTGGGACCCGGATGGATCACCACCTGAGCAAAACAAAGGCAGATGCTCAACCATGGAGTCACCCAGGTGCTCTGTAATCAGTTTATTAAGTAGTCTTTACCCCATTGTGATGTAGACGCAAAAGAGGTTCATTTTCACCTACCTGCTTGTCTTACACACTCTGCACCAGCTTCCTTTTCTTTTTCATAAATGACGTCTTGGGGGAGATTCCTATAGTTTTATGATCTCTCATTTCAGCCCCATTTGAAGTTTTAACCTCAAACTCTGTTGTAATAATCTCCTCTCTTCCCTTCTCTCATTCACGCTGGAGCTGGGGTTCTGATTTCTTGGAGCAAAGGGGGAGGGAATTTGCTTCATCTGGGGTAGCAAGAGGGGGAAAGGTGGTAGTTTCAGAAAGGCGGCTGACATCCTAAATCCCATACAAAGAGAGGGACTCAGATTTGGGGATTTGAGGTCTTGAACAAACGTTGCTCATTGAGCTTGTGGATTCTATACATTTAGCACGCTCTGCCCTATTTCTAACAATGTGACTTTTGGGCAGGGTCACTTTGTTCTCCTGCATTTTTAAACACACTGTTTTTCAAAATGCACGTCAGCTTTTGCAGTGTTTCCCAACCTTGTTTTCCATTGCCCCCAAGGAAACTTTTCAGACATTTTTCCCTAACATGAAACGTTAATACCACAGACAGATTGTACAGTCATTTATATACCGTGACCCTGGGGGAGTTCCCAACCCACATGCTGTCCAGGTTTCCCTTGCCCCCAAGAACCCATTTTTACCTCTTTGGGAACAATATCACTCCTACTGAGAAGGTTTAGTTTAGAAGAATGCTATGAGCATTTTTTTCACAGGAGTCTGAAAAAGAATAGAAAATGTCAGTGTGTATCACGAACAGTACAACAGGAGGTATTGTTTTATGAAATGTTCTTCCAAAATTAAATACTCGTGTGTGTTTATAGACAGTCACAATATAATACACACTTCTTAATTTAGGCTTTGGTCAAACGTTGAAAGTCAATGTTGTAGTAGATAAGCACTAGGATAGGAACATTCATCACACACACACACACATTAAACCATTAAGTAGGAATGATATTTTCCTAACTTAATTTCCAAAGCGTAGTGCTCTGTTTGGTCCCTATAGGATGACATTTTAATATCATGCAGAGTAGTGGCTAATTTTTATCCTTTATCTCCTCAATTCCAAATCATTCTTCTGTGCACCTTGCTGAAAAAGCAAAAAGGAGACTGTTGCTTGACCATTAAATTCTTAAAGTCGCCTTTTTCTCCTGAGTATTTTTTTAGTAGAAAGGGTGATCTTTTTTTCTATTAATAATTGACACGAATGTTCGGTAATGTCATTTTATCACTCATACTGTCAGAAGTTAGACTACTTACTACCCAGTTGTTACTGATCTTGGTTCTGCGAGGATTAATTTGTAGTGTTGTTTCAGAAAATGTGAAAGATTGATAAGAGTGTACTGGTCTCTCTTTTTCCTTCTATTCACTAGAATTAAGGAGTGATAAGCAATGGGAGCCACACCACCAGCAATATGGCCTAAGGCAGAACCAAGGGAGGGCGGGTGCTCTGGATGAAAAAGAATTGTATTGTTGTTTAGTTCGTTGGTTTTATTTGTTTGTGTGTTTTGTTTTGGATAGGAGCAATTACTGCAATGAGGATATAAAGTAGAAAAGGACCTGCTTCCAGTGCTCTGGAATAGTTTCAAAAAACCAAATGCTACAGAAGGCAGGCAGCAATCTGAATGGAGATGTGGGCTGGCTGGGATAGGGACTGCATTGCCCACGATAGGGACTTTGGCAAACTGGAGAGAAAATGCCCTGTCAAAAGGCAGCCACTGAGCCCTCCCAAGGAGATCCAGTTTTGCAAGATTTTTAAATAGAAGCCAGGCATCTAGGTTTTTACCTGAAATTAATTGGCAACTAATTTTACATTTTGTAAACACCATGCTGATCCAAGATGAGTGAGCTAAACATAACCTGAAGCTTGTCAGTTTGCAATTTCTGGAATAGTGGCAACTTCATCTTTTAATAAGGCTGTTCCGAAAGAGGAAAATAGCTAACCAGGCACAACCTCAGAATTGGTTGGTGCCTGGGCAGGAGTACAATCAAAGTTTCACATACCATATGTCTAAGTATTTGTAAAATATAAATAAGGCTAATGAACTCTAGAATCAAGTATCTTCTTTAAGGCAGTCTTGTTTAACATCCTCTTAAACATTTTTGGAATGCCTGGGTGGCTCAGTGGTTGAGCATCTTCCTTCGGCTCAGGGTGTGATTTTAGGGTCCCAGGATGGAGTCCTGCATTAGACTCCCCGTGGGGAGTCTGCTTCTCCCTCTGCCTATGTCTCTGTGTCTCTCTTGAATAAATAAATAAAATCTTTAAAAAAAATAAAAAAGCAATACGATTTTTAATGTATGTGTATAACTATGGTTTTTATTACTAAAAGTAGCCAAAATATTAGAAGACCAAATGTAATTACTATTAAAGTGTCTGTATGCTTTGTTAATGGATCACTCTGTTTTGAGGAGTAATGATACAAACACATAACTGATAAGTCTTTTACACTGATTTAATAAAATAAAAATTACTAATATATTATGATAACATGATTTTTCATATAATTTTTATCATACGATCAAAATGGACTAAAGCAATGGTTGGCAAACTCAGGCTGGTGGGCTGGCTGCCTGTCTTTGTAAATAAAGATTTACTGGAACGCAGCCTCGTTCATTCATTTACACAATGCTTCTGCCTGCTTTTGTGATACAGTGGCAGGATTGAGCAGTTGTAACAAAGACTTTACCAGGTGCAAACCCTAAAATATTTAACACCTGGTCCTTTATAGAAAAAGTTTGTCAATCCTTGATCTGAAGGATTAAAAATTAAAACGTAATTTTATTAAAGGTTACATGTTTAAATATATTCTTTATCAAAATATAGGGTAAATGTTAAAATTTGAAACATTTTCAAAATCTTTTTCTTCTAAAATGCTTAAAATTATGTATTAAAATAAAAAGAAACAATTAATAAACAGCAACATTTAAAGAAGAGAATTTAAAAAAAAATAAAGAAGAGAATTTAAATAAAACTGCATTACTTATTTTCAAAATTTCATGTAACTGTACAACGTATTTTTATAATATATGATTATTTCCCAGTCCAGTCTTCAATGTCTATTTATTTGCCAGTGGCTTTAAGCACATTGAGTCTAGATGCATATATACACAAATGCAAAAGAAATATGAATTATTTAGTATCACAACTGTTTCTACTGCCATTTTGTGTAACTGTTGGGACTCCATCATGCTAATTTATAATGAACTCCGGAATTACAAATTGGAATAGGAAGAGAAAAAAGAAAGCAGGTACTCTGCACTACTAGTATATGAAACTTCATTATGTGAGAAATTTTGTTGCATTTATACTTAAGAAAAAGGATTTGATAAGATAGTTTTTCTTTTCACGTACCTGTATGCTCCCACCACTCAACCTAGGCTTGGTGTGTGCTCATGCACTGTCTGTCCCTCACGTTAGCAGAAGCACATTTCTAAATGCTCAAAGGTTTGGACAACTGGTTTTTTGGGGGATTTTTTGTTTTTGTTTTTGTTTTTTTTGGTCTTCAGGGCTATAGCAAAAAACGTGAAGTGATATTTCCTTGAGGCCTAGTGTTTAGCCTTCCAGGTAGTACCCTGCCAGTGCTGAGAACTGAATTTCAAGAGGCACTTCCATCTTTTTTTAATGAATTCAATTTTTAGTGAGTTTTTTGTGGTGAGACTTTGAAAGCTTGAGGCCTGGAATAAGGGCCCCCCTAACCTGGGTCGGAGGGCAACTCTGCTGCTAATGAATAGTCTAGTTCTTGTTAAGGGACAAGGGAACTATATGAGAACCATGGATTATGAACAGACATGTCTCAGGGCAAAGCAATTCCACCCTTTTTGGTCAAATTCCAGAACTGTCCTCAAATGGGAAGATTGAAGAGAGTTTAGTCAAGGAACTACTCACGGGGAGAGGTCGGAGCAAGAGTCAGGGAGGGAAACCAACAAAAGCTGTACAAGTGCTACACACAGCTGGGTCGCCCCAGGGGCTGACAACAGTGGAAAACTGTGACACAATGGGAACAACAGAGCTAAGAACAAGAAGAACACATTAGCAGCCCTTAGGCTGGAAGTTCGGAGGGAAGGAACAACTATCAAATGCCAAACAGAAAGCTGTGGCTGCCCTACACAGCCCAGCATGGAGGGAGTTTGGGACCGAACACTCCAGTCTCACACTCTTCCCCTCTGGCTGTCTCCTCCCACCACCTCTCAAGGACCAGTTGAACCAAAGCCAAGGTCTTGTGATGTACTCCAAGTAGACAGCATAGAGAAAGTGGAGAATGGATCTCAGGGTGGAGACAGGGAGTTGATGGAGAATATTACACACACACACACACACACACACACTCACATGCGCACGTGCACACACACACACACACACACAGTATTTCCTGATTATTGCACACAGAAAGAAGCAGCTAAAACACTCTTAGCCTGGATCACATCCATCTTTAATAGGCTGTTTTCCAGATTTCAAAATGCATGCTTTTAGCCTTTATTTAGGAAATTGACAATTTTGGCAATGTTATTATGATGTAGCTGCAGATCCAATGATGATTATTTTGGAGAAGATCTTATTCGCAAAGTCTCTGCTCTGCCCATTCTTTAACAGGAGCTTACATACCCTGTCCTCCACCATGTTCTGAATCAGACCAGTGCAGTGGATCAGGGTGGAGGGATAGCAAGGAGACATGTTCACTGGAGATACTCTCTCTGTACAGAGTTAGTAATATACTGCAGTAATAACATTAATTAGTAAGATCTCTAATTTGGGGCTGGCAAAGCAGAACATAGAGGAAAATGCAGGACACTAGATTAAGGAAACCTACACATCCTTAAAATGCCAGTGAGGAAAAAAAAATAAAATAAAGCACTGCTTGCTCCTAAAAGAGCTGAAATGTGAAATGGCCATGGCATTGGGATTTTTTTTTTTTTTTTTTTTTTTTTGCTTGTCAGGAGATTTTAGGTAAAAATAGTAATAGGTATTTCAAAAGAGGCACTTTAGGAGTAGAATTAATTTATCCCAAAGGACGCCATTTACCACATACACTGTAGCAACAAACCTTGATGCCACTATGTCTAACTCTTGGAAGTGAAACCTGCCTCCCTCTCCCTGTCTTTCCCAGTACTTTAAACCCCTCCATTCACAATTTTCCAAAGACCTGTTTCTACTCCAGGGTTAGTTATTATTATTCGTTTCACAATCAACCTTTTTTTTTTTGTAGGAAAGGGGGAAATTAAAATCTCGCGTGCAACTCTAGCCAATTTCTTTTAAACCATCTGGCGTGTCCATAGTCAGTGATTTGTCTAGTTCCCCTTGGCCCTTTTTCTCTGTTTCCATGATTACCTCCTCTGGCTTTGGGATATATTTGCTCCCACTTGCCTCTAAAACTCTACTTGTAGGACTGTCCTCGGGCTACCGTAGCTGGCATTTCCCAGAGTTGGTAACCCCAAGGGGCAACCTCACTTAACCAATGAGCAGAAGGTGAGGGAAGGTAATCTCTGAGTATTAATGGAAAAGCCAGATTTCCCTGTGGAGGATGGCACTGAGGCTACCCAAGGAGGACTTGGCTAAAAAATTGTACTTTGCTGGCTTCTTGCTTTTCCTCATCCTGCTTCAACCACTCCCTAGCAATGACTCCAGGAAGGACTTCCTTCATGAATCTCTAGCACATGACTCATCTTAACATCTGCTTCTGGGGATCTCGATCTAAGAAGCATCTTTAGAGTAGGATACAAGGTCTCTGGCAAAAGCCATCACTCATTCCTCATAAGTGGTCTTGTCTCATTAGTCAGAAAAACATATGTAGAATTTGTCGTGGATAAGAAATGACAAATTCACGATAACAACCCAAACAAAATTGCTTATCTTTGCAGACAGATCATGGGTGCTGTTCCTATTTTAATGTGGGTAGGAAGAGGTAAAGTTGGGGAGAAACTGGAAAAATTAGTTCAAGCTGACAACAAGCTCCCAGTTTAAAAGCTGACATTGATGTGTTTTCACCATGGGGGCTTCTCAAGTCGGCTCCAGGCTGTTCCCTGTCAGTGGTTAGCCAAGGGGACGACAGACAAAGGAAGGAAAATAGCATTAATGCTCCGACCTCCTGCCTTGTGTGAAATTACTAGTAGTGAAGGCTGAGTTGGTAAGAGCTTTTAAAAGCATCTGTTCACCAAATCTTTTGAAAAGTTCTGTAGACTTCCAGCTCAGACCAACAAACGATCTCTCTTCTTTTCACCCACTTCTAAAATAAAATCTTTTGTGTGATTGTGGAAGCTCCTCACTTCAAACCACCTCAGAGAGACAGATTTTGTCAACTCTGCCCTGAGCATGGTTTTATTTAACATCTTAATCCTAACAAATCTCATTTTTGATTGATTTCTGATTTCTCTTTTATTAAATTAAGGCTTGCATCTGGCTATATGCTTCCAGAAGGGAGTTTGCTACTTCCATACAAATCTAATGTAGCCTTTAATTACAGGAAGCTCTGTTAGTACATAGTACACTTCACGGGCTTCAGGGAATTCCAAAATACATCTTATTCCTTGTCAGAGAGATAAGATAAATGAAGCATTCCCAGCTTGTGGTTTCCTCTCTAAAACCTTTCAGAAATGGAAAGGCAGTTTTAAAAATTAACTCTCAATTTCTTTCCTCATAATAGAAACTGCTTGTCTTCAGTTATTTTAGCATTCTTGTCTTAGGTAATGTGGGATCAGGGAAAGAATCTCAGACATTGAATCAGAAGATTAGGTTTCAAGTTCTAGTTTTTTCGTTTAGTTGCTGTGAGGAAAATTCTCAATTTCCCTACCTATCAACATGAACATTTAAAAAAATCAGCTCTAACTACTAAAAGTGGTTATTTCAAGGATAATATAATAAGATCAACAAACACAATTTACAGTGAAATGTGGAAATAATTGTTTATACTATGATAACTATAGAAATACAAGGGATGATTAAGTGTTGAGTTCAAGGGCATAACAGCCTATCCCTCCTTCCCAGATCCAAAAAGTACTTGCAATATTAATTAACAGACCAATGGAGCTTATTTCTAGCTTTCTTTAATCTTATACATTTTGCCTCTAGTATTTTAACTGTTTGTGCTTTTGTTTTGTCTATTTGTTGGTTTTTATTTTTTCTACTCCTGGTGGAGCAGAAAAATTTCCTCATAGTGTTTACATAATAAGAACTCTACCCCCCCCCCCCAATTAAGACCATTTCATACTGATCGTGTATCTGCTTGGGGACATTGAATGCAATAATGCACATATGAGGTGACTCTGATAGGATGTGCAGAAGATTAAACTTGAAAACATCTGAACTTGAAAAATGAAAACATCTATAACTTCTAAATTTCTTTGTCATCTAACACACTTCACCTTTCTGTACCTGCTGTGTCATCTGCAAAGTCTCAATAATATTATCCATTTTTCAGGCTTGTTGTGAGGCTGAAGGATAAACACTCACCAGCTATTGAATACTATTATCAATATCATTGTTATTCTATCAGTCAGGAAAGCCTTAAGGGTTATTAAGAAAAAACATTTTTATCACATGTCCCATCAGCAGTACATGTTTATATATTCTTCATGTTTATATATTTACATATTCATATTCTCTTTTGCATATTTTTCTTTCAGTATACCCCATTGGTCCAATGCCTACATTTCCTAAGTCATAACATCCCCTGGGTGCTATATCCTAGTGCATTTCCCTTGTCCTTGCCCTGGCCAGGCACTTGTAGTCCTATTTTCTTTTCACCTCCTTCCTTGACTAAACCATTACAACAGCCTCTGTGCTGCTCTTTGCCAGCTCTCCATACCCTACAGAAATGATCACATCCTTCCTCTGTCCTATAATCCTTTCATTCATTCCCCGTATCTACGTGGTTAATTCCAAAAGCCTTATAATGACTTTCTGACCCTCTAACTGCTCTGACCTGTTTTTATTCCCACACCTTTGTAAGAACTTGACTTTTCCAGGAAACTGGAATTACTTGACATTTCCCACACCATCCCCTTCCTTACATTCATGCTTCCACTCTCATTTCCTCTCTTAGGATTCCTTCCTCCCTTTCTCTTGGCTTTCATGGTCTTATGTACTCATCAAAGCAGAGCAAAATGCCCTCTCCATTCTGAACCTGGACCTCAGAAAGGATTAGTCTTTAATTCCTCTGGTCACACACAATATTCAGTTACTGTGATTTCATTGACAGTATTTCCTTCATATTATTTTTTTTAGATTTTATTTATTTATTCGTGAAGACACACACACAGAGAGAGACAGAGGCAGAGACACAGGCAGAGGGAGAAGCAGGCTCCATGCAGGGAGCCCGACATGGGACTCGATCCAGGGTCTCCAGGATCACGCCCTGGGCTGCAGGCGGCGCTAAACCGCTGCACCACCGGGGCTGCCCGTATTTTCCCTCATATTAGAAGCGCGAGCACACACACACGAATATCTATATGTATGTGTATGTGTATCCTTATATAACTCATTTCTCTACAGGCAGATAAAATAAGTAAAATTCTTTTATCTTCCAACACCACAGTGCCTTGAATAGAGTAGGTTGTCATTAAATATGCATTGAAAGATGAGAGTTGCATAATTTAGCTGCAAATGAAAGGAATGAAAGAAATGTTCTATTTATTCAAAGACTTTTACCTGAATCTGGCTTCCTTGCACAGAATGTCCTATTCCTATGCCCTTCCATCTCCTAATCAAAACTTATTTCTGCTGATATCTCTTTGTAACCCTGACAATCAGATAATTGGATAAATTGATTTATAATGTTTTGAGAGTGAGTGCTAAAAATTGCAGACAAATTAATACTTTGGAGGACAACGACCACCTCGAAAGTGGGAACTCTATAAGACATCAGCAAATAGAAGAGATATCTGGAAAGAGAGGTCTTCATGGCCCTCTTGCATCAGGTGATATTTACCCATCTATGCTGCCTCCACAGAAGGCATTCTGCCCTTGTGCACCAAACAAGAAGTCTTTTGCTGGAGAAAAACAGAGATATTAGTTGCCAATACCCAGAGAGACAACCAGTATGTTCTGAGAGCCAGAGTATCTTTCAGGGAATATGTCGCTATTCTAGCCATCTAGTGATAGGATAGCAGGAAGAAGCTGATATCATGAGATTTGAATACAAAGGTGAACTTAGAGCCTAGGCTGCCGGGGTGGGACTTTTCTTTGGTACAGCAGCCCACACCTGAATTGTGTCTATTCCCCAGTAAGTTCTAACTCTTCTGTCCCAATGGGTTGTGTTACAACAAGTGAGTTTCCTCCATCTAAAGGGTTGCCCTTAGTAGATTCACTCCTGAATGAAGGTCGCCAGCATTATTTAAGAATAGAAAACTCAGCTGACCCTAGATGCAATATTTGCGACTCCTCACAGAGTTGAATGGCAGTTGTTGAAACAGGTATAAAGGCAGATTTAGATTCACACATTCAGTAATCCTTGATGTTTCTGAGGCCTTTCCTCAACCAGGGCCAACAGTGCATTTAGATTTTTACATGTACCTGCTGAGAGGGGACATTTTCCTCAAATGTACCTAGGGCCAGTGTACGGCTTTTGAAATGCTGCTGAGCCAAGTTCCAATTGATAGGTTTACTGAGACCATGTTCTGTAGTAAGCTGCCACAGTCCCACACTTTAAAACTCAACGATGTGTGAAGAATGCAAAAGCTGACAGATAGTCCTTTATAAAAACCGTTAGCAATCCCTCCTTGCAGGGTGCGTCAAGCATGCTTCAAGTAGATGAAAGAAAGCCCACAATAAATAGACTTTGCATAGAAAACTTCAAAAGGGAAATACTTTCACTTGGGCAAATGTATATAGCGTGATTACGCATCTGTGAAAAGCCCCATAATCAATGTCACAGTAGGTCACCTCATGTATATAAAGAGAATTTCAAAGTACTTTCAGTGAGTAGATGCAATATCTCTATGACCTCCATTTTTCTCATCAGTCAAATGGGGATGATCAGATATTCCATTCTTTCTCCGGGGATATCTTGTATGAACAGCATTAAAAATCAATTAAAAAACTAGAGGCTACCGTGTGAACATTAGCTGATTTTTACCATTACCTGCTTTCGTAAGAGAGCTTGCTCTTGGTGTAACCACACTTGGCATATGATGTCACAGCCAATGAGGTGCACTGGAGACCGACTCCATTGGAACTCAGATAACGATAAGCAGAAATGAAGAATTAGACATGACTAGCATCCACTTTATGCTTTTTTGTACTTTTTACAATTTGCAAATCATTTTTATTTTTAGATCATAACAAAATCTTACTATAAGAGGAGTTTGACATCTCATAGTTCTTCCAAATGTCCTGGTAGTATTAAGCCAGAGCTCTGGTCTAGGCAGTTGCATTAAATCAACCTTTATAACACATGCAGGAGTCAACTGCAACAATAGTTTCTTCTCTCTTCTCCTGGCAAATGGCTCTCTTTAGAACATTGCCCTCAGGAAATTCCTAGCCACCTCAGAATTGCAAGAGTCACTTGGATGGTAATCTGGCTTTAGCCTGAAAATTGAAAATTTTCTTGAAAATTGAAAATTGTCTTCGTTGAGAACACACACACATACACACCAGAAAAATCAAATATAAACATGTTATTTTTCTATGTAATGCTAGCAACTATTGTTTTCTAGTAGCTAAAATGACCAATTAAATGACTGATTTTCCTCAACTCACCATGGTTGGATGATCATACAAGTCACTTCAATATAACTCAAACAGGAAGGAAAAAATGGAACCTATTTTTACTCCCAAAAGGATATCTCCATTTCCAAAGCCTTGGAGAACGTGTTGTAGGTAGTTTACCACAGTTTCAAATAGGAGACTTGATGCACCACTTTAGAATGAGAGGCATAGCCAGATGTGCTCCTGACAGGGTTTCCTTTATTCTATCAGTCCCATGCTGGGAGAGCTTCATGGTCACGATTCTATACATCCTGCCCTAATACTTCTGATTTCCTCCTTTAGAAAAACCAAGCCAAACTTGAAGGTCCTGGTTTTAAAAATAGCAGAATGCAAAGCCTTTGATGTCTTTTATTTCCATTGCTTTGGGCAGTTTGAATAACCTAATTTTTGAATTTGGTTAAAAACTCATCTAAGTACTTCTAGAAGCTGCTCTAAAAAAATGAAAACACAAACCATAAGGACTGAAGTAAAATAAAAGTGGCAATACCACGATTTAAAATACATTAAACACAAGAAAGATGGACTGCATTTTTGTGTGTGTGGCTTTTTTTATATAAATACCGTGTTTAAGAGACAGAAAAGAGATGAGCAACTATTTAATAAGTAAAATAAACATGACACTATTTTTTTAACATCAAACTATTAAATGGTATAAATATTTAACAGAAAATGAAAATGTTTGAGATTATTACTTATATTTGCTGATCCTGTACATATTTGCTTTGATTTGTTATTCAATATGTGACCAGATTTAATATAGTTCATATCCAGGTTAAATGCGTGGTTTGAATCCATATAAGCAAGCTGGAAGTTTCCTAATTTATTTACAATTGAAGCCTCCAGATTTGTCAGGCCATTATATTACCACACTCAGTGTGTTGTTCTCCATTCCCTACTGTTGTTCAGAAGCACTACAGTGCAATTTCAGAAATAAACAACTATGCTTTTCACTTCTCAGTAAGGTACAGATGAATGGTGTTAGGAAAGCCCTTCTATAATAGTAATTCTGAAAGAAAATATACTAGATTTATGTACAATAAACCTAATTAATGTAGAGCCTAATTTAAGAATTTATGATGACTCCAACATCATACATACTGCTTTTATAGTACAAAATGTCGGAAGTAATATTTTCCCTAAAAGTTTTAAAGTATAATCAGTCTACCCTAATTTCAGTATATTGTTGTTAACCAATAGCTCAATAAAAAAAAAAGAAAAAAGTCTCTTCCTTTTATATTCCTAGGAACATAATCAATTATCAGCCTATGTGTTCTGTCCACCCTTTCTCTTTTTCTGAATAATTCCTATTATTCTGTCAAATATCAACTCAACTGTCACTCTGTCAAGGAAGACTTTCTTAAAACTCTCATTATTTCAGATTCTTAGAGTTCTCCCTGACTCTTCTCTTTTCTATTCTTCATCCAGTCTAGCAGCTGACTCTGTTGCCCTACCTTGAAATTATATCCAGAAGGTGGCCACTTTGCAATACCTGTAACACTGCCACAGGTTGCTAAGGCACCCTTATTTGTTCCTGGACTATAAAATAGAATTCTCATTGGTCTCTCTGCTTCTACCTTTGCTCCTTAGAGACTGAATCAACTTTCTGAGACATGTCGGACCATACTACTCCTTAGAGTCTGCCAAAACTTCCCATCTCCTGGGGTAAAAGCCAATGCCTTTGAAATCTGGTAGAAGGCCCTACTTCATTCATACCTTTAGCTCAACTTGAGGCCTCTCTGATCTCTTTCTGTTACTCACCATACCTCTGCTTGCTCCATTTTTCCCTAGAATGTACCCATTTATTTTGTTTTTTGCTTCTCTAAAAGGAGAGATTTTTGCCTTTTTTGTCTAATAAAAACAGATTTCTTGCCTACTTTGTTCACTACTATATATCTGAAAGGGGAAAGGCACATATAATAGGCACTCAAAAATATTGTTTGAATGAATATATGACTGTACTTGGCTCTCAAGGCACTTGCACAGACATACATTCATGTTTAGGATGATTGTTTGTTTAGCATTTGCTTTCTCTACAGTCAGGGTTGACGTAAGCACCTGGGGTTCATAGACCATTTATGTTTTGTCTACCTTGTATCCTCAATGCCCAGCACCTGCCAGACCGTACTAATATGTACCATTATATATATATTTATTAAATAAAATAGTGAAAGGAAAATATAAGATCTTCCTCTTTATTTTCTAATGTGCTTATATCAAAATGAAAACATTTCTATAACTCAGCACTTGATCTTTCTGTAATATCTCCATAAAGCAATCCAAATTTTAAGTTATTTGTCTTCTGTAAGTAGCTTATTTAAAAGATATTTTTGTTATCTCTTTTGCATAAATACTTCATTGAAAAGATCAGTACTTCCTTTTCTTTACAATAGGCAGAAACAGACTTAATTTATGTATTCCTTGCTTAGAAGCTTAGTGTAATTTTGCAACTATCATTTAATCCATAATGCTAGATAAAGCAAATATAGATGACACCTTGTTGTGTGGGTTCACATGAGCAGCAAAAATAAAATAGCACAATATTCAGGAGAAGAAGCAATGACCTTATGTAAATCAGGAAGGTCAATGCACTCCAGACTTTGTTGAGGCCTATTCCCTCACCACTGGATTTTTTACTAGAAGCAATCAATTAAAAAGGAGTGTGCTATTTTGTTTTCCTGGCTAAAGACAGACTCACTCGAGTTGCTGGCCACACCTGTGGTTGCGTAGACCAGGGCTTGTTAACATGCATGCCCTATGGTATAGAATCACCACCCTTCCATCAATTGTGGTTGGTTAAAGGGGACTTGAAGTTTCCATTAAACAACTCCAAAAAGCAAACTGCAGGTGCAAAAGTAAGTGTAGTGATATCATATAGGCATGACACGTTTTTCAGATCTCTTCCAAAACAGGCCTTGGGCTACAGGTCTGTCTGCAGTTGGTGGCCAATGAAGACAGCTGTGTGAGTCATGTTCTGCTTGGCTTGCACTAGTTCAGGCAAAATGGGGAATTCCGTGGAGTCCTCATGGACCATGTAATTAAAACACAGATTTTACATCTAAAATTTGTTTAAATTTCCAGTTTTTGAATTGTGAAAGAAAATGGGTAATAGGTCTCCACTATCCGTAGATCATCAATTGGTTAAGAAATTCTAGGATTGTCACTGAATTAAATTTATAAAGCACTGTATGCCACAATGAGAGAAGCTACATGTAGCTCCTAACACATCTACCTAATTATATCTTATACCAAGGTTCTCTTTCCTCACCCATGAACTTTCCTTATAACTGTTCCAAATTAGGTAATAATCTGCAACATAAAACATATTTAGCAGTTTAACTTACATATCTCATTTTAACCCACACAACTCTGGGCATGATCACTGGTTATCTGCATTTCAGATTGTTCTTTTTCCCCTCAAATTTTCTGTGCTTCTTCTACCCTAACTCCAACATCTCCTGATATAACACTTCATTCATATCAGAGTGGAAATGTGATGCCTCTAAATAGTTGCTACTATATATGCCAGACTTTCAGAAACCACTCAATAAAAACATTTTGAATGAGTAGATAAATTAATGGATTTATTTGAGTACATTTATAGGCACCAAACCTAAAATATAAACTAAGTATCTTTGCCCTCTAGAGAATAAATTCATTCAATACATATTTTTGAAAACCTATTCTAGGCTCTGAGAATGCAGTGATGAACAGACAGATTTCTTGCACTGATGCAAATCATATTGAATAAGAAAAAAATAAAAAATACTTGTTTGTTTACTAAAAATAGTAGTAGGAGAAGTAGTAATGATAATTATAATAATGTGTAATATGTAGCTCTTTGTGCTGAACACAATTCTAAGTGTTATCTTTAGCATTTACCTATCTATCCATCCACTCATCCATCTATTCCCTTCTTCTTCACTACTACTCTTTAAGTTAGGTGCTGTGAGTGTACCATTTTACAGGTGTAAAAACTGAGGCACAGAAAAGTTATGTAACTTGCCCAGGGTTTTATTTTCGGTAAGTGGTGTAATTGAAACTGGAAGTGAGATAGTCTGGTTTCATAGTCCATCTTCTTAACTTCACTATATTGCCTCTTTAAAGATGTATCATGTGTAATAAGTGGCATAAAGATAAATAAAGCAGGGTAAGAGGATAGAGAGTTATAGGAAAAGTAGTAAGGAGAATACAATTTTTGTCATGGTGATTAAAAAATATATCTACTAATTCTTCGATATTCTTTCTTTCAGGAAGTGGAAACTAATTTCTCTCCCCTTGAGTGAGGGCTGGATTTAGTGTTCCAAGAAATTAAATAAAATGGAAGAAAAGATGTGTTGACTTCTAAGATTAAGTTATAAATCTTAGGACTTGGTACTTCGTTGTTCTCTCAGTCTTGGGCCACTCACTAGGGAGAATGCTAGGTTCCATATTGCAAAGATACCCAAATATCTCTCGAAGATGTCTACATGGAGAGAAACTGAGGCCTTCTGTAGATAACTAGCATTAACTTGTCAGATGTGTGAGCCACTTTGAGAGGAGAAACCTCAACCCCAGTCAAGCACTCAGAGAATTATAGCCCTGCCTGATGTGGTAGAAACCTCTGAGTTAGAACCATCAAGCTAATCTGCTCCCAGGGCCATAAACCATGTGAAATAATACATATTTATTGGTTTAAGCCACTACATTTTGGGATACTTTTTTACACAACAGAAAACTAATAAGGTGGTCAAGAAAATTTTCTATTATAAGGTGGCATTTGGGCAAATGCTTAAATCAAGTGAAGGAGAAATATTTGGGCGGAATATTTTAGGGAAAAAATTTCAGTCTGTGAGTAAAACATGTACAAAGACTCTGAGTATGTTGTGTTTAAGGAACAAAAAGTTGCCTATATCAGCAATACAAAGAGAAGAGTGGAAGGAGTCTGGTCAGAAACCAAGGCCTCAATGGTGGAGAAATTCATATGTCAGTGTAGAAGGATTGAGTCTCACTCTATGTATACTATGGACCAACTGAATGGTTATGAACAGGGAGTCAGTCACTCTTTGAAAAATTATGATTACTGCTGGGTAGATAATGGGCCTCAGAGGAGTAAGAGTATAATCACTGAAGTCAGTCAGGATGCTATTTTCATTGTCCTGGAATATGGTACCTGGAAATTCAATTAATCTCTTTCAGTGAACTTGGATACTTCCTTCTACTAAGAAACCAGTGTCAGCTAACAGAAAGCTGGTTGGAATGCACAGTTGTAGCAACTAATTAAACGCAGATGCCTGCCTCTTAAAAAAAAAAATTGGCTTGGACTACAGTATTTGTGGTGGAAATGGTGAGAAAATGTCCAATTTAAGAGTTGAAGATAGAGCCAATAAGACTTACTAATGGATTGGATGAGGATGTACCACATAGATCTGTGGTAAAGCGATGGTTTCAGGGCCCACTGTTTCCACTGTGAGAAAGCATTTTGGAGGACCTAAAAGTGGTAACTTTGGTTGGAATGTGTTAACACAATCTCTTCCTTGGCTTACAGGGAAGATAATTAAAATATAAAAATAAATAAGAGCAAATCCTCATTCTGTTTTATTTGTATGCTTTTTCCAAGAATATTACACTGTATCTTCTGGTGAGATAAGTGGTATCTATTACTCCAAAACACACCCTTATGAAAGGTGAAATTAGAAGAGAAAAGATACATTGTTACTGAGTTAGAATACTCTTGTGTTTAGTCAACATGAGAACAATGTGAAATTAGCTTACTTATGCAAAATTAGAAACTATGATATCAGCCATGGGACAGCTTTTAGAAGTGGAACAGACACTATTTGGCGTGGTATGGCAGTAGTTTGGGACAATGTACCCAGTCATGGTGAATTCTTTCCATAGTAGGTTCAGCCACTGGGGAATAAGACTATCACCATCACTCCATTCCACAACTATGAATAAGTGCATCAGTATGAAATTAATTTAAAAATTCACCAAAAACCCTATCTGGGCCAAAGTGAGCCATGAGGAAGAATGGTATCCCACAAGCATTACCTGAGCAAGCCTTTTGGACATTTTCAGAGAGTCTTTAAAAGTTTTGAGCAAGAAACATACACAATCACCTGTCATCTCTTTATTTTTTTAGGCAAAATCTAACATGCTTTCATTTTTAGAAACAGCACATAATATTCTTGGGAAGTTCATGCTCCATAATCTTTATTCCTAATTCTGTCTTCTTATTCTGCAGAGAAGAAAATAAACTTGATGGTCAAGATTGCCCCTATGCTGAGGGGCAGGAAGACCCCTAAAACAAGATAGGATACCGATTAAATCAAGCAACTAGGAATCCGAGAGACCAGGTCATGGGCACTCCTAATTTCTTAGCACTCATAGGCATGCCTAAGACTGCTACATGTGTCCTTTTCTACTGGGACTATTGATATATATCCTGTTTCACATGTTTTCATCATGTGATAGTATTGTATTTCCCCATTACCCATGAAATTAGTCATAGTCATGTGACCTGCTTTGGCCAGTGGAAGTAATCTGAAATGACATTTATTTCTTCCAGACAGAAGTTTTGTGAGCCAGTGTGTAATTACCACATTCCCCTTTTTTCCCCTTGGTTATTGTAAAAGCACATGTCAAGATAGATTTTCTTTCAGCCGATTTCCTAAGTGATTATATTAAACAGGAGCCCATCCTCCACCATATCCTTTGTGCTGCACAGGTGACAACATATAAATCTCTGTTAGGTTTATCCTCTGAGATTTGAGGGTTGTTTGTTATTACAGTATAACCCAGACTATCCTGGCTGATACAGTTCCCAAACACTATGGAACACCAAAGAAGATATAAGAGACATTATAAGACTGGAAAAGGCTGATAGCATGTTCCAAAATACCCTAAAGTGAATCCCAGATGACCAAACCACTCCAAAGAATTAGGAAGCAATCTGAATTAATCCCGGATGACCAAACCACTCCAAAGAATTAGGAAGCAAATGCACATTCATGCATTTCTGTCAAGAACTACTGCCTGGCCCTTTTGGTTGAACAAGTAGCCTCAAGAGAATTCCCTGAGAAATGATTCACCACACGCCAAGGATATGTCTTAATGGGAGCAATAGGACTCAGGCACTGGTTGCCAAGTAAAGGTCTCCTGATTTTTCTGACATGAAGCAGGTTCTGTCACAGTTAACAGAGGCAGACAGAACTCCTAAGCATTTACATTCGTTGTCATTAGAGTGATACCTTTTGTGCTGCTGACATTGCCAGTTCCTGTCAATGTGTAAAGCATACAGCTCTATGAACTAACTAACTCTCCTCCCTCAAAGATTTAATTAAGTAAATCACATGCCATGGCCCTCTTCCATTCCGCTTGTGTAGTGTGTAGTGAAAAATTTATTGTCAAATCTCAGGGTGATTTATTTTTCTCCAGCGTCTGCAGCGAGTACTGTTTCTTCATATTTAGTATCTTGGTCGGTGGGGGGTGGCGGTGTGTGTTTTGTGGAAATAGAAACAAAGAGCATCTAAAGCATATGTATCCCAGTTAATTCTATCATGTTGAATGTCAGAATTCCATTGTCTTATATGTCACCAGCAACAATGTACCACTGGGTTCATCATGCCCAAACTTATTTTTGTTTTCCTTTTATTCCAATGACACCCACTCATATGGTAAATAAGCATTCTGAACCTCAACTTCTAGCTGGACTGTCTATAAGCAGTGTGACTTGGGACACATTACTTACCTTCTTGTGTCTTGGTTTTGTTAGCTTTAGAAGAAGATAATGATAGCCCTTGTTCATTAGGTTGGTGAGGATTAGATGTTAGTTCATGTATAGTATGTAGTTCAGTGCCTAGAGTAATGTAAGTTCTAAATAAATGTTGATTTTTATTATTTTATATTTAATTTCTTGTTCTCATGGAAGAAATTAGTTGATCATGTGTTATTGTGTGATACTTCCACTTAAGTTACAGTAGAAAAGGAGGAAGAATAGGTTGGGAATATTAGTACCTGCATCTCAGGGTTTTTCCAAAAAGACCATAAAATATATGCATTCCTTGATTCTTTAGTAAATCAGTGTACATACTTATTTATATTAGCATAGCCCTTTGGTGCTAATGAAAATAATACATATTTGAGGTCAGGAACCCTACTTTTTCACTTTTGCATCCCCTGCTTTTATCTTACACTATTTAAATGATAAAATAATTCTTCATTGAAAAAGAAAATGAATAAATAAACTTAATGACTCCCTCCTTTACATTTTGTATCTTAAATTCCCATTACAACATTGGGCCTTAGTGTCCTCAACTGCATTTTAAAGATATTTCCAAACTTCATTGCTCATCATCTTGAGAACTTAGTAAAAGTACACATTCTTTGGCCACACCTTGTCAGAATTTGATATAGGATGCCTGGGATAGAACCCAGGGATGTACATATTTTAATAATATGTAACAGGATATTCTGACTACTTATTAGGTTCAAGGACCATTCTTCATAGATCTCTTCCAGCTCCAATACTGTGTGAGACTAGGCTCAGCTGAACTCAACTCAAAAGATGTGTTGAGGTTTTAGAAATAACATGCCCAACTGGTTAATATTAGAATTGGAATTCTGTACTATTTTATCTCTATAACATCCTTCTACAATAGGCTACCATGTCAAATTGGGGTGAGTAACTCTACAAGCCTCTTTAGCATGTTTTCTTTTCCCTCTTCCTTCCAAAAATCCTATTAAAGATCGAGCTATGTGTTCCACTGAATGGACCCATATAAATGATCATCTGGCTAAGAATAGTTCTAAAAAACCAAACAACCCTGCCACAAAGCAGAAAGGAGAACAGTTTGAGTAGTAAAAAGATTATTTCGATGACTCAAGTCACCAACAGTTTATTCTTCCACTAAAAAAAAAAAAAAAAATGCATAGATTCAGGTATTTGCCAAGTTTCTGTCTTTGAAAGGGTGTAATTTACAAAGCAGACATTTCCTTTGACACATGATTCATAACAACATTTTGTTATGAATCACAGCAATCTGCAAATGAATCCCTGTTGCCCTAATTTTTCAATTATTTACATTTTTAAGCTAAAATAATTAATCAAATTTGGACTAAATAGGAGGTGGAGTGGTATAAGCTATGTGTTCATAGCCAGCAATAAAACTAAGTCATCATAAATGAATTGTTAGAGTTTTTTGACCCAATAGATATTATCCAAGGCCAAATAGGTGGCATGTCATAATTGAAAAGAAGGGTGAATATATAGAGATTTAATAGATAGATGATAGATAGATAGATACATAGATAGATAGATGATAGATAGATAGACAATTATAATCTATTTTGCACTTAGAACAATACTCTCTTAACTCAATGTAAGTTAAATTGTGATCTTCTGATGGTAAGTGGTAAAATCAGGAAGCTTACCTAAAATATGCCACCTTCTATTCAGCCCCTTGTTGGTTTTCTTCATGCAATTATTATAGCCTATAACTATTTTATTTATGTATCTATTTATTTGTGTGTATGTGTGTGTATGTACTAGACCTAGAACTGAGCTTCTCAAGGGTAGAGAGAACCTTCTTTTCTTTGCCCCCATAGTTGAGCACAGTACTTGGAATATGATAGTCAAGAAATATTTGTTGAAAAACTGTACATTAGCTTTTTTGTTTTTAATGGAGCTCTGTTCCTGGTGTTATACTAGGCACGTGGAGATTTCCAATGTGAAATAAAAAAAAATAGCCTATAAAAAAATTATAATTCAACTGGATCTTGTAATTTGTCCAAGATTTCCTTACTTCCAGTCCAGAGTATTTCCCACTAAGCCTCTACAACCAATAATAATAATAATAATAATAATAATAATAACTTGACATAACCTATATCTCAAAATCCCAAGACACTTTTCCCTAATTCTTGTGGATTTATAATCCATTTCCAACCTAGCAATCAGCAATGCTTCAAGCCAAAGCCAACCCATAAAATTTAAACTGAAACAGAAACTTGGCTGTTTTATCGAATCATATAACAATAGAAAGTATCAATATAAGAGCCACAGGAAAACAAAGCTTCTTAAGTATTTTTAACCAGGCAAATTTTTTTACATTAGTCTTAGACTTTCTAGTTGAAGAATTTAACAACTCAGTTGCCATATGAATGTTTTGGTTTTCTGAGTGTGGTAAAGCAAGCCAGTTAAGGGCATGCTACTCCCTTGAATCCCTTGATGGCCTACCCTCCTCCATGTTACACACTGGGTAAAGCCCTTGACTCCTTGGCCCTTTTTAAGATTTCTCAAATTTATTAGGCTATATTTGCCCCTAGTCACCCTTGACTTGACTTTTATTTTTTTTTTAAGATTTTATTTATTTATTTTTTAAATTTTTTTATTTATTTATGATAGTGAGAGAGAGAGAGAGAGAGAGAGAGAGAGAGAGAGAGGCAGAGACATAGGCAGAGGGAGAAGCAGGCTCCATGCACCGGGAGCCCGATGTGGGATTCGATCCGAGGTCTCCAGGATCGCGCCCTGGGCCAAAGGCAGGCGCTAAACCGCTGCGCCACCCAGGGATCCCCTTGACTTGACTTTTAGATTCCACTTAGAAAGTAAGGATAAGAAACCAATAAATCAAAATGGATTCATTTATTATTATTAGTTATTAGTATTATTATTCAAAGTTCCTCAACAATTTCTAGCAATTTGTATTCCTCTACCAATAAATCCCTGTTTATGTCTTGCAGAATTTATACCTTCGGCTGGTGGTACTATTTTTTTTCTCATTCCTCTTCTTCCATTCTGTAAAAACACCAACAACAATAGCAATGACAATAATAATAATACCTGACCCTCATGTCACATTTAACCTGTATCCTGCACTCTACTATTTTAAGCAGTTGTTCTAGTGGTCTGTGAGGAAAGGACAGTTATTAAGTCCATCTTACACAGAAGAAAGCAGACACAGAGTGTAGCCTTGCCAAGTAGGCTGCTGGATCTCAAGTTAATGACCTGAAATAGGCTGTTCCTATAAGAAAAGCTGATGACAGATAATAAAAATAATCATTTCTCATCACACTCTACACACATATTTGGCTAGCTAACTTTAAAAAGTCTTTTTAAGCCATCATCTCAGCTGAGGAAAGGTAACTGGCTGTGTGCAATCCAGCCTTACATTTCCTGGACAGCCTCAACCTCTACACACACATACACACACACACACACACACACATCCCCGGCAGAGCCCTAGTCTGGGACTAGTCACCAGGGCCCTTGAGCTTGGCCTCTTCATCTGTAAAGATTTCAAATATCCTCTTCATGGGGTGCCTGGGTGGTTCAGTTGGTTGAGCATCTAACTCTTGATCTCAACCCAGGTCCTGATCTCAGGGGTTGTGAGTTAAAGCTCCACATTGGGCTCCACACCCAGTGTGGAGCCTACTTAAAAAAAATCCTCTTCTCTCTATGAGCCTGCATCCTCCAAGTGCTCATTGTTCCAACTGCACAAATCTATTGAACCCTTTACAACATACATTTAAAGTTCACAAAGCAATAACTCCATCCTAGAATCTTTTCACTTATTCTTCTATTGAGAGCATACTCTTCAAAATTCAACTTCCTTACTACTATATTTTCTTCTAAACCTTTCTCAAATCCCCATAGTGCTAACTTATTATTCCTTCCTCTGTAATGCTCCAGAATGTGATTATTTTATTCTATTATGCAATAGATTTGTATAATTTGTAATATTGCTATTTGTCAATACTTATCTCAGTCTCTCACTGGAGATTACAAGCAGCTTGCAGACAGGGACAATGTTTTCCTTAGTTCTCTTTCCCAAATATTAAGAAATTCATAATTTGCATATAATTGTGCCTGAAAAGCTTTTGATTCATTAAGCAAACACATAGAGTTATCCAGAAGCAGAATCTATGCCTTCCTGATCTTTACAAACTGACATCCAGAAACTCCACCATTTAGACTGCTCATAGACAAAATATTTGGCCCAATCAATCAATTCAGTGACTTCAAATAAAGTACTATTCCAAGTTATTTTCTAGAGAACCCAAAGTTAGGGAGGGATTTGAGTGTATTCATTAAACAAAAGAAAGTGTTTTCTGCCAAAATGTGCTGACCACTACTCACTGATTCTGGAAAACATCAGCTCTTAGTTGTTTTTAGTTATTTTTCTTCATTTGCCATTACATTCCATCTACTTAAGATAGTGTACAAATCAAGACGTATTTAATTTGAATGACCTTTTGGAAAAGGCATAGCCATAGGCTGTTTTTAAAAACCATGTTCTAAATAGGATCTCAGGATACCATTTCAGTAAGAGTACATTCTGCTACTCTGCAGAGATATTAATCTGAATTTACCATAGGATTTCCTGTATGACTAGCACACTGGAGACTATTCCCCAGCCTCCCTCGCAAATAGGCTGGGACATGTGATTGAGTTCTGGCCAATGACAGGGGGGTTATATAACCTCTTCCAAGGCTGCTCTTTAAAAGCTTCCCAAGCAATCCTCCAACATTCTTCTGTAGCTGCTGCAACTTTTGGAGGCTGAATGAACATATGGTGTAGTTGCAATATGAAGGAATTTCATTTGTCCAGCCTGGGACTTGGTGTGATTGACAAACTTTTATTGTTAAGCCATTGGGATTTTGGAATTATACTGCAGAATTACCTAGTTTAGCAAGATGAACTTATGGATAACACCAACATGTTTAAGGAGTGCCATTGTTCCTTGGGAGGTGTTGAGTTTAACTAAGAAGTAGCCATGACATGCAGCCTACAAAATCCAAAGTCATTTCCGTGGCCCATATGGTCTCTGACAATCTGATTCTCTGTCTAGACAGGTTCTTTGCCTTTCTTTATCAAGATGATTCCTAAGAATCCTGGGAGACCTAGCTAAGGTGTTGAGACTCCAAGGAAGATTTTCTTGACCTTCTTGTCTGAATTAGGCACCCCTCTAAGTGTCTCCAGGGTAGATATGCTTCTCATCATTGTAACACTTACATCATTGTCTATTTACCCGCCACTTCCCTACCCCCACTGCAGACTGAGAGCTCCTTGAAGATAGATAATGTGATTTTATTCCTTTTTTCCCCCAATGCCTAGCACAATGCTTGTTGCATAGTGTTCAATAAGCCTTTGTGGAAGGAAGAAAAGAAGAGAGAAAATATGCTTAAACAAAAATCCAAACACAAAGATGCTTTTCCAAGCAGACCTATAGGGAGTGATTCCCTCTACCCAACTGTGTTTTATGAGTTTTCATAATAAAGTCCAATCTCCCCATACAGGAAAGGAGAATCTGATCCATTATCTTCCTGTTTCCACCTCTTACATCATTGTCTCAGTATGCGGGTGTGGAGGAGTGTGGGGGAATCAACAGACAGTACATAATGCAGCTTACAGAGACCACTGACACCCACACATAAGAAAGAACATGAATAGAATCACTGCACAAAATTCTAGTGCTTGCTTTCTTCTAAAACAAAAACAAAGAAAACAGACTGTGGATATATAAAACAGACATGCACTTTATAGTACATGGGCTTTTTACTAAAGTACTTGGGCTTTGTACCCATTTTTTAAGACAGTATCAGTCATGAATGTAGGGTGTGCAAAGTTCTAAAATGAGAAGTGAAATGAACATTAGGACTTATTAGAGAGATCTGGATTTTGCTAAGAGATTAATCTCTCTCGGCCTCAATTTCTTCACATACACAATTAGAACTAGATCTCAAATCCTCCAAAACAGTATAATTTGGTGAAATTTCATTAAAATACATTTATTTTGCATGTAAATCATATTTATTTTTGTAACATCTAAGTTAAAATGACCATGGCTATGTTTGTGATCGTATTTATAATTTTAGGCAACTTACATACATTTGCAGAACTGGTCAAAACACCGTTCTTTTTCCTGAATTAACTTGTCATTTGTCTTAAGGGTTAAGTGGTGAAATAGTTGTGACACTTATACATTCCGTGAACTCGATTGGTGATTAAGAGATCAAAACTGTGTCTGCAGGACATCCAAGATCAGAGTCAATTTGCTCTTTAATTGATTATGTAGGATCTCTGTACTTACCTGTGAAAATAAAACATCAGGCCAAAAATTCAGGGATTAGGGTTAATGCTTGGAAAATATGCAAGCAAGCATACTCACAACCATGGATACACACCAGATTTAAATAGCTGACTGCTATTGAAAGGAAATTATCATTGAGGATGAATGAACAGTGGCAATACTAGAGAGAGGAGACCCAAAAGTTAAAAAGGAAAAAAGAAAACTGAAAGAAAAGATATGGGACAATTTAGGATTTAGCACAAAATAGAGGCAAAGCAGCTCAGATCTGGAGGATAACACAGTGTGTGAATTTGAGGGGTGGGCTGGAAAGGGAACAGAGGAATGGGGAGTGGGAGGTCAAAGGTTCAGAAAAGAAATACCCAAAAATTTCTCCAAATTCAAGGGAAGTGAAATGAAATAGCAATCAAACATGAATGAAAGCAAGATTAGAAATTGGTATAAAGCTGAGAGAATAAAAAAAGCTATAAAAATCAGAAATATAATGGGAGAATGAGTAGTGACAATTGTGGTTGCTTCAAAGGACATAGATGTGAGCAGCCAGCTGGTCAGTTTCACTGTTGATGTGTAAAATTGCTCAGACAGCACAGGGTAGTGAGAGATAGTGGGCTGGCCAGAAACCAAAATGTTTGATTGACCCTCAACACAGTGGCAGATCCTGCTCCAGACAGTCTACGAGAAAACCCTTTGATGGAATATGTTGCCAGTTATGTTTTCCTCCTTGCATAGGTTTGAAGAGTAAGTATTATTGGTTTGGCATGCATGCTAGAGTTTCTGTGATTTCCTTGGAACTGTTAATTGTTCCCTGAAGATTTTGGCCTTGTGTCTGGAATTTTACTGATTTCCAACAAAGGTTTATATTAAATTTCCCAGTTAAGAATGCTATCAGGGTGATTTATACCACCATCTGCCAGTACTCTCCACGTGACGGAGTGATTTCACTTACATAATGGGCCTAATATGTCTTTTCTGATAGAGCATTTCCTGCAGCTCCCCGTCACAAAGTTTTAATTTAATGTTAACAAGGAAAATCCATATTCCCTTTCTCTCTAAGTAACGACTAGTAGGTTTCATTCTCTTTTCTATAGACACTTAAGAGGTAGCAGGTGACAGATGGAATGTTTTTCCCTGACTTAAACTGCCATCCTGAAAAACAGTCCCATTTTCAGGGGTCTCCTTTCTTCCCATGTATGTCTACGTTATTCACTCATTCCCTTATCCTTTCCATATATATTTACTGAGTGTCCACTCTCCCAGACAGAGTTCTAGGGACCGAGCACAACAGTGGCCAAGTTCCCTTGAAGCAGACATCCTAGGACAAAATGCTGAACAACTAAACAAATAAATGGACAAGATGATGTCAGATAGTGGCAAGAACCAGGAAGAAAGGCCACAGAGGCAGGAGAAGAATTGGCTACACGGAATAGAGAAGATGAGGGGTAATGGCATGAAAACACTCTGGTAATTTTTGCTCTCTTGATAAAATGACCAAAAATTCTTTAAAAAAACAAAAGCCTGTCATTTTTTCTGACAATACAACATAAGCAGATATTGATTAAATATGTACTTAGATGGGTCAAAATACAGAATTAATTTTAGGTCTTTTCTTAGTATCCTTACACTAGAAAAACAATGATTTGTCATTTTTAATTCACATAAATAAAATGATTTTACCTTAAATTTATCTTGAGAATCATTTGGCATTTCTTGAGAAAAATGAGACCTCTACAAGTAATGTTAAAAGCATTGAAAATGGTTGTCCTACTGAACCAGGCCCTTCTTATTTGGCTGGTCTTCTTTGCAATCTCCATCAGGAAAGGGTAGTTAGAGTCATACTGGAGGGCCTAAATTTTACTAGTAGTCCACGGAAATGTAGACTTAATTCAGGCTATCCATAAGAGATGGACACAATTGACCAGGTTAAGAATGCTATATTGTTCCATAGTAACTAGCATACCAGGGATTTTTCTTCAGCATATCATCAGAATCATTAATAAGAAGGGTGAGTAGCAAAGACATCAACTCATTCTGTGAAAAGCAGTCATGGAATTACTAGGATAATGTAAGGTACACTGGCTTCTGAAGAATGCATGGTCTGAGAACATCCACGGACAGTTTCCTTCCTGGATCCATGCAAAAAACAATGTTCAGAACCAAACTTCTTTTCTTGATCCATAAACATGTTCTACCATCTCCTTTTCTAGAATCTTCCAGTTACTATGTACAGAATAAGTGGCTACCAATCAAGGTCAATACCCATTATTTCTCCTTTGGATGACTTTAATAGTATTCTAACTGGTATTCTGGTTTGGTTTGGTTTTGGTAGCTCCAGAATGTCTAAATAAAAGGGAATTAGAGCAGAGATCCCTTTTGAAGGGTAGGGCTTGACAAAGGTCTTGAGGCTGCATTTGTGTAAGAAGTAAAATGCAACAAGCACTCAGTTTACTTGGTTTTCTTGTTTTCTTGATTTAGAGGCAAATGATTACCAGTGGAGACTAGTTGAATTTAGCAACCATTCTTCACTTCTCCTTTTCTGGGTCTATTTTCCCAAATGAGACTAAGTTATTTTTCTGAAGCACAAATTGGATTTCAATACTCATACTGCATAAAGAAAACAATTGATAGTCTTTTGACACTTTGTTTCTTAGAGATTGGTATCCAACCTCCCCAAATGAACAAAAACCCTCACAATCTGCTTCTAGCTAGCCTTCCAACTTTTCTGTCCACTACTGTCTCCCCGCTGCACAGCCTCTATACTATAGCTGCTCTGGCCACCCTAAATTTCCCACAGTTCCTGAATATTCCATGCTTTCTCTTAGGTCATTTTATCTTGGCATGGTCTGCTTTTCACTGAAGAACTTTTTACAGCTCTCAAACCTTATGAACTGCTGCTTATCTCCCAAGACCCTTCTAATGACTGCTTCCTTTGGGAAGCCCCAAGAACTTCCATGATAGTTATCCATTCCTAAACCCACATTCCTATAGCACCAGTAATATGCTTTTGAATGATACCTTTCATAGCACTGTGATTACTTACATATTCTTTTGACCTTTGACTTTATTTTTTTTTATTTTTTTAAAATATTGTATTAATTCATGAGAAAGAGAGAGAGACAGAGAGACAGAGAGAGAGGCAGAGACACAGGCAGAGGGAGAAGCAGGCTCCATGCAGGGAGCCTGATGTGGAACTTGATCCCAGGACTCCAGGATCATGCCTGGGCTGAAGGCAGGTGCTAAACTGCTCAGCTACCCAGGGGTCCTGACCTTTGACTTTAAACTCTTCAGTGGGATGTGTCTTATTAATTTGTGTAATTCTACCCACTTTAAAATCTTTCTATTGCATGTGGAACAAAATAAATAACACATGAAAATAAAAAACAATAATCTAGGAATATTAGCAATACTTAGAAATCTTCCATAAGCCAAACAACTGACATGTTTTGAATTGTACTAATCTTTGTGAAGATGTATATGGAACACTGTGTGAGTACTTTTCACACAGTGGACACACAATTAGATGAAGTTTAGGAGGCTGCCCATGTAGAGACCCTCTCATGTACACAGGCTGACCTCTCTAGCAGGCACCATGCCATTCCAACAGATGGGCTCTAATAGTGGCAGCCAAGAGAACATGCTGTCGATCAATCTTTTTTTTTTTTTTTTTTTTTTTTGTAATCTCTGCTCATTTGTGATCTCTTTGCAAGCTCTGTTCATTTTAAACTTTAGTGTCTGGGGTTAAGTGGTCGAATCTGGAAGTGTGATATGATAGCAATAAGTGTGGATTGAGAGGAACTTTGTAGAAATAAATTTTGGAGTTCATTAATCAGTTTATTAGGGAGCAAAATGAATGGAGGAATGATGTAACTTATCCTCGGTGAATGATATGCTCATACAAATATCATTTATCATCTAATATTAAGGCAATGTCTGTTACTCCATCTCTTTTTATTTGACCACCATAGATTTCAACTTACTAAGGGAGGCAAAATGAAATGGAAGAGTAGTTTTGAAGTCAGGACTCTGAAATTTTGAGGCATGGCCCAGGTTGTTACTGGAAGGAAATAATTAACTTCTCTTTTTTTAATCACATGTGTAATGGAGGATTATAATGAAATACTAAGCAGTACTTCCCACTCAAAAGACAATTAAATACAGAATCTACTGAAAGACATGTGTGCATGTGGGTGTGTGTGCATATGGGTGTGTGTGTGTGCATGTGGATGTGTGTGTATACACCTGGTACCTTAAGGTACAATATATTTGACCTTATTGTAACCTAATTACTGTTTTCTGACTTAACATTTTATTATCACTAGATTCTTGATCCCCTGAAACAGACATTACATCCTACACAACTCACTTTTGCAGAATTGCTCTTTCACCCAACTCCAGGCAATAGTGCATGTAAAACTTAAAAAAAAAAAAAATCCTGAGCTTGTGCTTTAAAATATGCTTTTCATAAAAGATGTGTTTCATTAATAATAGAACCAATAAAGTCATCAAATTTTTTTCTTTGTATTCAAGCTACCCCATTTCTGAACCCCTCCATTTTCCTGTCCTTCCCTTTTCATTCCTGTTTTAATTTGTCTTCACCTATTCTACTTAATAATCTTTTGTCTCTTGGCATCACTCTGCCTCAGATACGCTCCTGCACCATTGCCTTAGAAAATGTATCTAATTTCAAAATTGAGCCCTTCATGCAGACTGATTCTTTTGGCTCACCTGAAACACCTGCCCTCAATAAGTCTCTATTCAAATTCTATTGCTGCCTGAATGAAATATCATTTAAAAATCTATTAAGTAATTGTTCAGTTTGGGTATGGAATGAAACAATATAGTCACCATTCTATCTCAGGAAGCTTTCCTTAAATGTTTGCTATGTGAATAAATACTTTTCAAGGAAGCCATTGAATGGATCTCTGAATAACAAAACATCTAGGGATCTAAGTGCTCATTTGGAGCTATTAAGGATTCTACAAATAATCCAAGGGACAGAAAAATGCACCTACTTTATCTTTCTAAAAATTTTCAAAGTAATATATACAGTAATAAGATGAATGCTCAAGTATTTGTACTTTAAGAAATAAAAATTTGCATCCCTAAAAGCTCCTCATGAGTCACCTGATTGCACACACTTTCCCTTCCAGAAGGAACATGTTTGCAGAGCCAAAAATTACAATAAAAACACACAAAACCCCCCAAACACTATAAGCTAGAAACAACAGAATGAGGTTCCAGATATGACAATTACCAAATAAAATATAAAATAAATACATTAACTAATGTATTTAAAGAAATGGGAAAAAAATAAAAAGAAAACTATACAAGCAACAAGAGATTATAAAAATGACCAAACAGATCTAAATAAGAACCAAAGATAATATTTATGTGGGAGAAATTAAAAATTCAGCAGAGGGTTAGAAAACAAATAAGACACAGGTGAGAAAATTAATGTATGGGGAAAAGGATCTAAAGAAATTATGCAAAATGCAGCACAAAGAAACAAAGAGACGGAAAATAAGAAGGAGTCTAAAAGAATGGAAGATGAATTGAAAAGTTGGCATATGTCTATTTAAAATTGCAGTTAGAGACAAGAAATATGATTGGAATGGTCAAGCCTGGTCCAAGAAGTCTTTTTTAAAAGTAATATGCAAAATCATGCACATGATTTCCTTAGGCAAGCAGCTACAAAATTTATGACACTATTTAAGCCTTGGTAGATTTTCTTTAATAAAAGCAACACATCTGTAGTTATGGTGATGTTCTCCTAAAAGCTTAAATAGCTGTAGAACTTAGAAAAGCATGAAATCTTTCTCTATTATATTTGGCAGGGAAGTACTGCATTTTATACTAAATAGCACCTATCTGCTAAAATTATTAGAGGAGTAAGTATATGGTGGTAGCAGGTTTGCTATTATGAAGACTAACCTGTAAGTCATTTCACTCTAGCATACACTCCCAAATGTAAGAAAATAACAATATTCAGTGTGATGTCATTGGATTCATTCCAGTGAGTCACAAAGTAGCCTCATAAGAATGCACTGTACTGTTCTTTATTAGCATCAAACCATTAACCATACATAGTACAGAAAGGAATGCTGATTATATCCACTAATTTGAGATCCAAAGTCTAATTTTTCTTTTCTGAGATTCTTAGCTCTAGAAGATTCCAGAGAAGTGCACTGTCTCATAGTGAAGAATATCCCAAAGACACAAAAGGAAACATTAAGGGTAACTCCCAATGGTAGACATGTCCACCATCTGTACCATGTAACTGCAGAGTATTATAACAGCCTCAAATATGGATATGCACTGTTCATGAAATCTTTTTTAAACACTTCTTGAAATTGAAAGATTGCTCCCATATTCTCTATCGTAATCTTCCAGAATTTCATCACTCACAATTCCAGCATCTGGCACTTTGCCTGGTCTGATTTGGGCAGCATATCATCTGTTTACATGAGGCTCTGGAGAAAGGTGGAACTGGGATGGAGATGAACAATGCAACCCATAGCCACTTAAATCTGAGTGGGTTAATCAACATAACCGAGGTCAGTGACCTAATCCATAAAATTGTAATCTGTTAGTTCCCACCACATAGAGTAGCTGTGAGGATTAAATAACATGATGAATATAAAGGATTCACCATAGAAGCTGCCACTGACTGATGTACCACATTATTATTTCAATAATGATCACCCCATCATTGCCAAGCATTTACTGAATAATTGCCTTACCTCCAGAGTCCCTGTTACCGTTTGCAATTAAAATCAAAAGTACATTTATGTAACCTTATATTTAGAAACAGTCATCCTCGGAACCAAAATAAAAAGGACCATCTCAAGAGTACCTTTTGTTTTCTTTTTGCACATATGAGACAAAATGAATTTAATATAGCACTTCCACATATAGCTCTGGGTAGCACTTCACCTGTTTGGTTGTATTTCTGTCTGCTTCCTCCATTACTGTAGCCTCTCAAAGAGTAGCTTCCTGCCTGCGTACATTATCCTGGTCACAGGCTCACAGATCTTCCCTCCTCCAGGAATACTTTTCTCTGTTTCCTCTTGGGAGGATCTGCCTATCATTCAAATCAGAACTCAAGGATAATCCCTTACAGAAAGCTTTTCTTGACTATTCCACAGTCTCTCCCTGGCAGGCACCAGCGACCTTCCTCTCTGTACCTACAGCATAATTTCCACAGCACCATCACACCACTCACCACCTTGCTTTGTTGGCTGTGGTTCAGCCATTGCTTCCACAAGGGTTTTGTTCATCCTTGTGTCCCCAGCACTAAGCACATTGCTTGTCACATAATAAATACTAAATATTGCTCAGACAAGTAGATGGCATCTGACAGACATTCAATTAACATTGGTTAGGTAGATAGATAGATGGAAGTTTGAATAGATGGTTAGAAAGATAGATGGATAGAAAGAGAGAAGAAAAATAGATTCTTATGTCTCTTCTAATTAAAAAAAATCATGTTGCCATTAGACTGGAGTCTGATATAAAGATCATTTGCAATATGATTTAAGACAAGTTTCGGGGATCCCTGGGTGGCTCAGCGTTTTGGCACCTGCCTTTGGCCCGGGGCGCGATCCTGGGGTCCCGGGATCAAGTCCCACGTCGGGTTCCTGGCATGGAGCCTGCTTCTCCCTCCTCCTGTGTCTGCCTCTCTCTCTCTTTCTATGTCTACCATAAATAAATAAATAAATCTTAAAAAAAAATTTAAACACAAGTTTCACTAATTCTCCTAGAGTAATGAAAGTAACAGTTGTTTTTGTTGAAGTTAACATGATTAATGAAATTGTGAAGTGAAGTGCTCTCCTCCCCTTGCCAAAGTCACTCCCTGGTAGTACGTTAAAGCATTTAGGGATGTACGCTGACTTTTTCAAAACCTCATTTAGTTCTGCAGCTGGCTCAAGCCAGGTTCTGGCACAATCACTTTCATCTGAGAAGTAATGCCATCTTTTAAATTAGAGGGTGCAGTGAACTGAGCACCATACCCAGAGGACACAAATGGAAATCATTTAGAGTTGCCTGATCTTTCCTTTCACTCAAAACCAACACAAAACAAGCTAGTTCAGCAAATTGAGGCTATAAATAATATACAACACTTCATCATTTCAGTTACCTCTTTGTACAGCATCCAAGATGCCTACAGGCCTGGGATAGAGAAGCCTTATTAGACACCAAGAGGATGGGGTAGCCACTAGCCGGCTAATCACAATACTGTCAAATTGCTACATCAAACGACTATAATTCACTGAATAGGGCAGTTATTAAAATTCCAAGCTCTCTCTATGATGTGACCTGAATGATAATGGCAATACAGTCAGCCTTCCTGCAAACAATGAGACACATTAGGAAAGGCATAGGTCCACCTATCTCCGGTATCTATTCTGTGAAAGCTACCCTCCGATAAATAAATAGCATGATGAGTTTCGTGCCTTCTGTGATGCAACAGCGTTTGTGCAGAAGAAAATGTCCCAATTCCACTGAAAGCACCGTATAAGTTAAGGTCTTAATGTTCTATAAATCAGAGCACAGAACCCTGCACTAAAACCACCTTTCACAATTAAGAAAAGCAACAGCAAATTGGCTAATTAGCATAAGAATGTACAAACACTGTTGTCTCTTAAGTGGCGTTATTAAACATTCTATATATAGTCATCTCAATTGTAAAATTTACGAATTATTTTCTTTTTTCTTATAATAAATCTCGGCACCCTTGTGACAAATGCTATAATCCTCACTAGGCGGAAAAGCCCTAAGCTAACATAAAATGAACTTTTTATGAAACCTATGAATCTAGAAAAGAAGCAATTGAATTAGTCTTGGCACCAATCTAAAACACACTTAGATTGGAAAATTACCAAATTTAACCCAATGAAACTCAGTTATGGTTTAATGAAAAGCAGTTAAAACAAGTTTTGAATTAATCTTTCTTCCTGATCATGAAAAAAATACACTTATGGAAAAACATAAAACTTCATAACAATGATTAGAAATTATTTCATTCTGAAAACAAATGAGTTCGAACATTACGATCTAAAAGCATAATTTGAAATCACTTAATAATGGTAAGCTTCCATTCTGCATAATGAGGCAGATTGCAAAAAGAAATATCAGAGCATTGTTTTGATTCTTCACTGTTTCAGCTAAGGAAAATGGCAGTAGTGTGAATTCTTATTTACTGAAAAGATATTTGAACCAATAAAATTGAATGCGATTATAAAAGTCGTGGTTGAATTTTCTTTTTTCTAAATCCTGCAATATAGATAGATGATAGGTGATAATGGCTGATAGATGATAGATAGATGATAGATGAAACATAAGTAAATATAGAATCATTAACTCCTAGATTTGGAAAAGCATCTTTTAATCTATCATTTGCATCAACATTAAACCTGACAGGAGCTGGATTAAACCATACTCTAATGGAGGGAAATCCCTCAAGGCCCGGCCACTTAATGAAAGGTACACAGGCATTCTAGTCTTCTCTCACATCCTCAGATAAAGTACAAACCACAGAACAAAAGACAGACTCTTCTCTGATAGAATGCTCCCTAACCCATGGGATAGGAATCACTAAAGGTCTAATGATTGTTGCAAAGGGCCTGAAAACTCATTTGAGTTTCACCTAAATAAACTACCTATTTTAATTGATTAAACAGTGGTTATATATTTGCATTTTAACATTTTTTAAAAGATCCTTAATAAAACATTCATTTGCAAGGCATAGGCAATTCACAAGCTAGAAATCACAATCCTGCAAAAATGGCAATTCTACTCCAATTAATCCATACACTTGATGCATTGCCACCTAAATCCCAATAGACTTCTTTTGGTGACAGTGAGAAGCAGATTATCCAAATGACTTTGAAATTTATTTAAAAGAATAGATATTGGGTTCCCTGGGTGACTCAGTGGTTTAGCACCAGCCTTCGTTCCAGGGCGTAATCCTGGAGTCCCAGGATGGAGTCCCATGTCAGACTCCCTGCATGGAGCCTGTTTCTCTGTCTGTCTGTCTGTCTCTCTCTCTCTCTCTCTCTGTCTCTCATATATAAATAAATAAAATCTTAAAAAAGATAACATTAAAAATAATTAATTAATTAAAGAATAGATATTTGCAGAGAGCCAGGAAAATTTTTGAAAATGAAGACTGCTACAGAAGAATTTGTCTTGAATGAATCAAAACACATTACAAAGATGTATTACTCAATAAGGATAATGGGTATATGTAGCTTAGATACCCAGGGTTTGGACTGGGTTTTGGACTTTGAGTCTTGCTTCAGAAGGATTTATTTCTTAAGTCAGGATTTTTTTTAAAGGCTTCATTTATTATCATATTTCTTTTTTTATTATCATATTTCTATAGTAATTTACTCTTTAACATTTGGTCCATGTATAATTTATTATTATATGTAAGAGGAATATCATCATTTAAAAAATAATCAGTAATCCCATTATGGAGTATTATATAATTATTTGTTTCCCCACTGATTTAAAACATTAACCTTATCATCTAAAAATCCTCACAAATGTATAATAGTCAAACAATAAAATTACCCTAAATTTGCAAAATAGAAAATTAGCTTAAAAATAATAATAAAAAATTTAAAAGTTTACTATGTTATAGGATTCTTTGCTGCCACTAAAATGATCCATTTAGGTAAATATTTATCAATGTTCAATATCTCCATTTATTCACTTAAAAAAGCAAGTTTCAGAACAGAATATATAATATGAATCAAGTTTTGTAAGATATTTTAGTTTATTATTTTATTTTAGAAATCAGATACAAAAATGAACTTGGATGTGGACTTTATTTCCCTCTCTATCCCTTTCTGTATTTATTAAATTTTTATTTTTACTTTTGGGTCACCAATGACTTCTTTTTGTTCCATTTCCACATGATTTATTCCTATGGATATGTCCCTTTACAACTTAACATATTTTAAGCCCATTCCTCAAATGAAAGTGAGTCCCTATGCCCTGACCTCATGGTGATGGGATAAGCTGCACATATCTGTACATTTGTACTGGGCAGATGAACAGAATCAAGCTGAGCTCTCCTAAATTAGAATAGTGGCTAACCAGTCTCTCTCCTACCTATATATTAATCTATCTGAAAAGAAGTGCTTAGAAATCTCTTAAAAAAGAAAATTGAGACCTGACTTTTTTTTTTTTTTTTTTTTTTTTTTTTTTTTGCATTGGCAACATACTGTTAAAAGTAAAAATGCAATGGCATTTAAAAAATGAGATTGCTAGGATTGGCTTGGCCTCATAAAAGTTTCTCATCTTTCAGCATAATAGTCAAGTATTGATCTCTTGCTTAACTTCTAGATATAATTTGTTTTATTAGTTTACATCAGTATGTTGTTAAAAACATTGCCAGGATGAGATTTTTCTTTTGTGTAGTAGAATACACATTTACAAAAAATGGCAACATTCAACTACCTAACTCTTTTTTAAACAATATGTTCAGGACTCACAAACTCAAAAATCTCAAATTCTAACATTCTTCTCTGATCACAGCCTTCTCTCTTTAATTCCCATAACATCAGTTTCTCCAAATTCATCTGTTCCTTAAAAGCCAGGTCTCTTAAATCTTCACTGTTTACTTTTTCTTACCTCAGAAGTCTAGACTTTACTGTCAATCACTCAGTCACTCAACACCTTGACAATGTTCTAAACATGTCTGCTCTTTGCCCTTCTATCATACTCAACTAGTAAAAATCACAATTCTGGGAAGTTCAAAAACTCTGATTTCTTTCCATTGTTATACAGAGGATGCTGATTAAACCTAGAGAAAAAAATGCATAACCTTGAAACTTGGAGGCATTACAAATTCATAGTTTCCCATTCAAATGGGCCTTCAGTGCATTTTGGTGTCATTCTGGGATCCAAACACCCTGACATGGTTCTTCCATCATTGGCTTTCCTTCTATTTTAGGCAGTCACAGTGGCTCTTCTGCATCATCTCCATTGCCATTAAATATAGTCTACCACCTTCTGCTTCCTCACAGCTAATAGCATAGTCTCCTACCCCACAAAGAAACTAGGATCATCAGAAAAAGACTGACTATTTCTTCTCACCTTATCAATTTTCTTTTTTTTTAAGATTTTATTTATTTTAGAGAGAAATAGCGACAGAGATAGTGAGAGAGAACATGAGCCTGAAAGAGAGGGAGAAGCAAGCTCCCCCTGAGTCAGGGTTCAATCTCAGGACCCTGGGTCATGACCTGAACTGAGGCAGATGCTTAACCTATTAAGCCACCCAGGCGCCCCAATTTTCACTCATATATATTCATCATGCCTCCACTCCTCTTGCCAAAATTGTTTTCCTGTCTATAGTGAATTTCTCCATCAATGTTAAAGTTTCTTTTTAAAAATATTTTATTTATTTATTCATGAGAGACACAGAGAGAGAGGCAGAGACATATGGAGAGAGAGAAGCAGGCTCCCTGCAGGGAGCCTGATGTGGGACTTGATCCCAGGACCCTGGAATCATGAGCTGAGCCAAGGCAGATACTCAAACACTGAGCCACCCAGGAGCCCCTATATTAAAGCTTCTACTTCATTTTTTTTTCTTTTCTTCTTTCCTCTGGAGGGAACTTGCTGCAATTAAAATTCTTTTTTCTCCTCTATTGAAACATCTTAATCTCTAGTTTCTTCAATTTAACATTTAATCATGCTTGAATCTCTTCCTCTCTCTCTCCTTTTTTTTTAACCCCTTCTCTCAACACAATGTGTCTTGCTCTTTCTCTTCCTCTCAGCTAAAGTTCTTAAAAAAAATTTCCTATTCACTTCTATTCAATGTTTCACTGCTATATCATCCATTCACTCTTCAAATTCTATAATCTAGCTCCTTACCAACATTTCACTGAAATTACCATTGCTAAGATCACCGATAAACTTGATGCTAAATTTAATTGGCAAGGTTTCATATTATATTGTGTGAAGCCTTTCCCCTTCTGAGGCTATGGCACTACATGCTCCAAATGTCTTATATCTTTGCCTGCTGTCTCCTGTTTTTCACAGGAGCCTCTCCTACTTATTAAAATGCTATGTTTGTCAGGATTTAGCTCATCTACTCCAACTCTTCAATTATCAATTGTCTCCTAATAACTTCCAAATCTGTTTCTACTCCAGACTTTTCTCTATTGCTCCAGCCCTGTATACTTAATTCTATTATATATATTATCTTCTAGAGCTTGGAGGCATCTTCCGTTTCAAAAATCAGATCTTTCTCCCCAAACTTGCACTATCCTACGTCCCTTATCTCAGTAACATTCCCAATTTTCTTTCAGTTATTCAAGCAGGAGATCTGACTCCTGGTTGATCTGACTCCTGGGAGAAATAGATCATTATATTTCTCCCTTCCTTAAATATTGCTAATCCTACTTTCTTAATGTTTCTGAATTTCATTCATCTACCTCCATTACTAACTACACCTTCGGATGTGGCCACTAAAGATACCGTATCACACCTCATTCCATATTCTATGCTGCTGTCATAGTACATTACTGATTATTCTCTAAATTACATGCTTACTTTTACTCCAGAGATTCTACATATCTCTCCCTTCTGTCTAGAATGTATTTCTCCTACCCTATCTTTTAGTTACAGGTTAGATGTTAACACCTCCATAAGACATTTCTGATTTACTTACCACTCTCCTCTTACATAATTAGGTGCTTCATCTAAATGCCCCTATCATAGTACTTAATACAATGTTATGTTAATTGCCTGTTAACTTGCCTATCACCAAAGTAAGACTACATATTCTTTAAGGGGGAGACATGATGTCTTTTTTTTTTTTTTCCTAATTGTATTTCTAGTGCTTACTGTAATACCTGGCTCCATGTAGATAGATGATCTATCAACATTTGTTGGATGATTGATGTTGGCCAGTTGCCCAGAAGTATGTCAGA